>NW_026652290.1:25330977-25510927 GCF_009828535.3 Hylobates moloch
AAAAAAAAAAAAAAAAAAAAGAGATCGAGAAAAAAAAAAAAAAAATTCTTTAGCAAATTTTGGACCAAATATACATGAAAGAAATTTCCCTGAAGGAGTAAAACTCAGAGGTGGAAAATGTATAGTTTTTTTTTTAATTTAATTTTAATAAAATTCCCACAGTGAAATACATTCAAATATAATGAAAATTGCCAACTAATTGTAGTTGAATAAAATGCATATCAAACTGAAAAAAAAAAAATAAATAAATTAATTAATGAAGAAAAAGATATTTCTATAGATTAATGTAGTCTTGTTTTTAACATGTTTCTATGTAAAGTCTAATAAACATTTTGAAATAAGCCCATAAAGCAAGTCTTTTTGTCCTTGAGAAAAAAAAAGAATTTGGAATTATTTTGGAAGTTTTCAAGTCTAATAATGATGAGTGAGCATGTGGTGAAAGAATCGACCATTTACTAATTCTAGGTAGTGAAAGGCGAATAACACCTGGTAGCTATGAAGCAGTTAAAGAGTATGCTCAAAGGAAATAGAGTGACAGAAAAATTAAAGGGAGGAAAATATAGTTGACCTACTTAGATGTTGGCAAGTTGGTGAGAACTACTTATACATACAGAAGAGTAAGACTTTTAATTAAGGATTGTGAAGCTCGATCTGGTAAACTACTATGAAAGAATAAACAACAAAGCAGATTTGTTGGTCATCGATATTGAAATCCAAAGCCAAATATCCACAGTGTTCTCACTGGGAAACCTCTCCTACTGAAATGCATAGTAAGGTTCACAAGTAAAAAATAAAATCCAGCAGAGATGAATGTATTTATTTCCTTGAATACAATTTAACATCATTTTTAGCTAATGAGAAGCCACATTAACCATAGTGGTCCAAAGTACATATATTAATATACTGATATATTATTCAAGGCATAAAATTTTAAAAGAAATTTCAAACAAATAAGTAAACCGGAAAATGAGAAGAAAATCCTCATTATGCTGAATATTTTCTGTTTGCTTTGCTGGATCAACTGGCCGCCCTTCAATGCCCTGCTATGTTATGTGAGAGGATAGTATGTATGCATTATATCAATAGAGCCTCTTTCTCTTTTTTCTAGTGTGCTTGGCCAGTGGCAGGCAGTGGCAGAAGAAGGGAAGTAGAAAGAGAGCGATGTTGAATTATTTATTCCCCTGGCTCTTTTCCTGCTAACTCTCTCGAGTCATTTATTTGTTTTCTTAAACTCTGCACACAAGTTTGTACATAATCTTTTTATTAAGCTGTCTTCATTTACCTAATTTGAATGTGACTTATCTTTCCTATTTGGACCCTGACTGATACAATTATATCCAACAGAATCAGAATGAAAATTCGGGTCTTATATAAAATGCAATGATCCCATGCATTTGGTAGGAAAAACTATGGCTATTTAAGTACAATTATAAAGTAGCTGTAATAAGATTTAAATTTACAAGATCAATACTCAAAAGTTATTGTAAGAGTATACAGTTATAAATTTAGTCATGGAAATATTAAATACTTTAGTGATTAAATTGTTAACTAAGATAAACAGCTGAGAACATAAGACACTTGGAATCCCACTGTCAAATTTTTCCAATTTAGTTGAGAGAAACAATTTTAGTACAGTTTTAACTACCACCCACCTTCCCAGGTGATTAGAGAGGCATGTAGGAAGAAAAAGAAACAATCAAATTTGAGAAATACACTGTTTGTTAAAAAAGGGCAATTTAGCTTGTTTCTCTTTAAAACACAGGTACAGAGTCTCCAGATACAACCTTGAGTATATGAATGGATGTATAATTCATTAGGGATCTGATACTCTGATATTCCTCTGTCCTACCAAAAATGGCAGATAATATTTGTGAAAAGATGGAATCACTGAGAAAAGGCATGGTGAGAGGGGACCACATTGCTTCACCTTGATGTCAAGGTTTGTGAGAGATACAGAATTCAATGTTATGTTTGCACCAGGCATAGTTAGAACTACAGAGGTATGTGACATAGAGTCCGTACTCTGGATGTATAGAGCAAATCAGAGAACTGTGACCAAAAGTGATTTTAAAAAGTGACTGTGTTGTGAAAAAAAGTGACTACAAAGACAAAAAATTCTGAACTGAGATATTTTTAAGACTGTAACCATCCAACAAGAAGAGGAGCTGGTCCTATACTGTAGAATACTCAAAACACAGATAGAGAATTGCTGCTCAAATTGTGGAAAGTACTGGTATTTATTGGTAGATTATAAAATAGTGATCACCTAATTGTGCTAAAAATGCCATTTACTACAAATTTAGGCTAGATGAGGAAGTGACAATTAGAGAAGACTTGTACCATGAGACTATATACTGATACCAGTGACTGGTAGTCTTGATTATAAACTTATTTTATATACATATAGGCTTCAAACACATAGCAGACTAAGAGATGAAGAGTGAGTTTTTTATCTATATAAAAACTCTTAAAATAAAAAGATAGTGGTTCATTAAAACTACGCTAAAATTTAAACAAACTAAAAACCTTACCTAATATATTGAATTGAATGAATGATATTCCAAGCTTCATCTGTTCTATTCTTCCACTAAAGTTACCATTTTCTTCCATAGTATCCATGGTACATTGCTTTCTGATATTGTTTAAAATGTTTAATATATAAGCGAGTGGTTACTCCATAAACTCTTGAAATTCATTATCAGCAGATATAATTGATAAAAAAAAAGTAAAATGTGGTAGTGTGACATGCTCACATAATCATCCTAAAATCTGGCTGTTTCGAGCCTCGTAGAACTAGTGCCCATTATAGGAAGTCATTATATATAGGAAGGTACCATTTCTATATGTGAAATAACAAATTGATTTTGCTTTATTATAGGTTTTTCCCCAAAATTTTATGGTATAAAATACCTTGCCAGTGTACTTATGCACCCAGAAAAAAACACACCAGTTTCCAGTGGGTTTCAAGCTTATTTGAGATCAATTAAACTATGTCTTCTGAAAATACAGTCATCACATTGTACAGCTTTTATGGCATTTACATTTGTCTTTTGTTTACTTTTAATTGTGGCCAAAATGCATTCCCCAGGTGTAGCTCGTAGTAATTGCTGTTCAAAACATTTTTTTAAAAGTAGTATATTGAAAAGAAAGACAGCAAAGGCCAGAAGAGCTACTATTCCTATGTATTCTTTAAATAACACTGGCTAGCCCATGTAAATTTCCATTCAGAATTTAATTATAGTCACAGCAGATTTCTACACTATGCCTCTGGAATTTATCTCTGCCACTTACTTCTTACCTGCTCTGCTCTGCTTTTTTTTTTTTCTTCATTATTCTCACTGTCTGAAGTCAAACTCCTTTTTTTCTCCAACTTGTATTATATTATGAATGAACTCAGAATTCTCCTGTGACAAATTCATGTGTGTTTGATTTTCAGTCTTCTTGGCAGACTGTTTTACTTAGATAGCACAGCATTCCTCCCCTATGGCCAGGCGAACCTAGGGGTAATGATACGATTTCAAACCAATACACTTTTGAGAAAGACAGTGCTATGGATAATCACTCAGCGGCAAGGTACATAAGCTCAGACTGTCCCTCCTAAAAGTTTGTATGTTTGCCTTCCAAAAACCCAGTCTTCACTGGATGACATAAACAAATTAAGAGGTCATTTTATATTTTCCTTCACAAAAATACAACTTTGTAATCAAGAATATAATAATATTAATAATAATACTCATTGCTGAGAAGAGAGTAAAATGCATTGCTCCTAATAGAAACATGCTGAGTTTAATATGAAATTGATTATTGGATCCTCATGTTTGTCATTTACCCCTGAGAAAACTCACCTTCCGAAAAGGTTGATTTAGTTCTGCCTATTATTTTTACCAAATCAAGATAATCACTGTTTAGAGGAACATTTATAATTAAATCAAATTCATATCTCATTTTTAAAGTCAAATTGGATGACGTTCTTCACTTAAACTAGCATTTGATATTAAATGTGTTTAACAAGCTTTGGGCTTATCAACATTATCAGTTTTATTACTGAAGGATTTTCCTTTTCACCATTTTACTTTTCTAATGGTTTACATAAGTATTCTTCCATAAGCCCAAATCAGCCCTCCTGTGCTCTAACTCTGGAGGACTGGGACCAGGCCCTCGGTTTTGTTCCCTGGTCCCTTGAGGTTAAGTACCTGCTGTGCTGGCGGAGCTGAGGTGTTTCCCATCTGCTAGCAACAACACTCCATTAGTGCTTACTAGCAAAAGTGCTTCATTGTGGTAGCAACAGCTGGGTCCGTGCTTGCTCACATGTGTGGGTGATAGCAAGGTGGCAGTATGACAGAGCCCACAGGCACATGTGTGCTGGCAGCAGCTTGGGCAGAGCAGCAGTGGTGAGGTCCACACATGCACATGCCCATAGTGGTGGGGTGAGGAGGTCCACCTGCATGGGCTGATAAAACAGTATAGGTAGCCAGTGGGAGGGTATGTGCTTGCGCTGTCAGTCTGCAGAACTCGCCAACAATCAGATGAGGTCTGCCAGCAAAGAAGCTATAGGGGCAGCCATTGGAAAATGTCCTGGTTGGGCAACTGAAGCTGTGCTACAAGTGCAGTAAGGCAGGGGCCTGGGGAGAGGCCAGCAGACAGAGGGGTTCTCAGTTCAAACTGTCCCCATCTCATGGGCAAAGTAGCCCTATTCTGCTGAGGTTCAAGGATCTGAGAGTGAACAAAGGCCAAAGCCACCCAGAGGAGCATGGTGAGCCTTAGGTGATGGATGTCCCTGGCCTGGCCGTGCTCCACTGCAGCTGTTCCCCTGCCAAACCTTCTGGATTCCACACAGGATAGAGTCCTGTCCCTGCCAACTCTCCAAGTAGCTCTTCCTGCCAGCTCAAATGTACATTAGGGTCTTGGGGTCTCTCGTAGCTAACACTCTGGAGGTCCATGGTGAGAGTCAGCCATTGCACACATATTTAATTCATCCCTTCCCCCAGAGTCACTAGGAGCTAGGAATTAGTCCTGGTGCTCAGCATCCCATAGAAGGTTACCTGCCTTCTTCTTCACCTGAGGCTCTGTGTGCTCCCTCAGTCCACACCCAATGCCTTGCTTCTGAAGATCTTCTTGGGATGGGCTGGTCTTCCTTACAGTATGGTCTCAATGGAAAAGCTCTTCTTGGCTGCCTCTAGTCAGCCATCTTGGCTCCTCTCTGTGCTATTATTAAATAAGACATATACTTCAAGCTTCTTCTCCTATAATAGCAACTGTTGCATATGTGTGTATCACCTGGTCTTCACTGCATGTTCTTACAGGATTGGGAGAAACAGAATAAATGTGGTCATGATACTCTTCCTTCTGTTTGTCCTGTAAAGAAATCTTGTGTTTTCTGTCAGCATCCGTGAAACAGTAGCAGGCTAACTTGCGAGGTTACAAGAACAGGATAATAGAAGACCCTTCATATTTCTTGACACAGTGAGCATTTCCTTCACTGAAGTTTTTTATTCTGAAAACTTTGCAGAATAGAAAGTTTTGCATCAGGAAAGTTTACTAATGAGTTTCATATGGGTCAAATGTTAAAGTGCT
Organism: Hylobates moloch; assembly: GCF_009828535.3. NCBI lineage: Eukaryota > Metazoa > Chordata > Mammalia > Primates > Hylobatidae > Hylobates > Hylobates moloch. The sequence continues at coordinate 25,336,552 of NW_026652290.1, forward strand.
TAATTCAGATAATAGGCAACCATTCAATCAAACATTTAGATTCTACTACATTATTAGCATTTTGTTAGCCCTGTGAATAAATGAAAAGCATATGTCTATGTAGAATATGACATAATGCAACAAGTATACTACATATTATAGCAGTCACATTCTCCTCTTATGATCTAATAAATTAATATACATTTTTATGACTAAAACCTAGTAGATGAATGATTAATACATATAGATATTAGGGTAAATTAGAGGGTGACTTAAAACTTCAAATGCATTAAATGTAGAAGAAAATCTTCCTTTAAATTTAAGATTTGGCAAGGTACTTAAGGTAAAAATAGCAAAGTGAATAGGAAGAATTAGAGCAACATACTCAAGAGAAAGTATAGAAAAAAAATGGTGAGGATTATAAAACATGTATGTATTAAACTTGTAATGTATCATACATGCATGTATTATAGTCAATCCATCCATACTGAGGAAATGAAGCAAATAAAAATTGAACAAACGGCAACTGATTGCAAGAGGCCTTTAATTTCACTCTGTAGAGGTTTTTCTTTGTCCTGTCATTAACAGGGAGGCATTAGAATCTTTCTAAAATAATCAGCAAGTGTGGTTTTAGGAAATTAAATCTAAGATATCACATAATAAAACAGTGTGACTTAATAATATTCTAGAATATACCAAGTATACATGAGGCCAATATGTATTTCATGATAATGTTTTATAATCGACATACTGATAATTTTCCGAATTATTTTCATAGAATGAAAACCACTATTATGCTCTTTTGATATATCATTGTCAATATACTTCTAAATCTCAGTAATATACTTCTAAATATAATAAAAAGCAAAAGCAGAATATCAAGTTATAAAGGAAGATGCTTTCTGCTCAAGGCAGGAATGTTTTAAATTTTCTCAGAGTTCACGTATCAGTTCAGTAAATGACTGAATAAGGAATAAATAAAAAAAGGAATAAAAATAGTAAAACAAAAAAAGGAAAGAAAAAGAAACCAACATATAAATTAACTATGCTGTGTTTGTTTGTTTGTTTGTTTTGTAGATAACCTCTGCCTTTTTAATGAGCTGTTCTAGGACAATGTTGTTTCTTTGTCTTTAATCCTCAAAATAGTTTCTAGGGACTACAAATAAAGTTTAGTTAAGGAAGAATAGTTACAGGGTGATAAGGCCTATTCATCAGTAGAGTCATAAGGTCAATTCATAAGTAGAGTGTTTTGATGGTACTTAAAGGATAGACCTATTGGTAATGACGCTTCACAAAATGTGAACACTGAAGGGCTATGTGTATAATATTAGGTTGGTGTAAAAGCAATTGAGGTTTTTGCCACTAAAAAAGTGGCAGCCGGCGCGGGGGCTCACGCCTGTAATCCTAGCACTTTGGGAGGCGGAGGTGGGCGGATCACGAGGTCAAGAGATCCAGACCAGCCTGGCCAACATGGTGAAACCCCTTCTCTACTAAAAGTACAAAAATTAGCTGGGTGTGGTGGTGCGTGCCTGTAGTCCCAGCTACTTGGGAGGCTGAGGCAGGAGAATCACTTGAACCTGGGAGGTGGAGGTTGCAGTGAGCCGAGATCGAACCACTGCACTCCAGCCTTGCAACAGAGTGAGACTCCATCTCAAAAAAAAAAAAAAAAAAAAGTGGCAAAAACTGAAATTACTTTTGCACCAACCTAATACCTTGTAAGCTTATGTTAAAGTAGCATAACACGAACATTTTATTTCATGCTATTCCCGAGATTGCATTTCAGATTTAGAGAGTATACCATTTTTTATGCAAAACAATTGCATTTAGAACTTAGAGAGCATACAATTTTGTATTAATTCAACATAAACCAAGCTTAATGACATAAATGCAATTAAAGTACAAAGAAAAAACAGATGAGCATGATGAACATAGCTTTAAATTACAAGAAAAAGTAAATGTGTAAATGATTCAGCTGGAAGCAAAAAATAAACCATGCAATATAGTGATCTTTGTAACAGAGTAGCTAATTATTATTGAACTAAAAACAGTAATTAGGATATTTTGTATTTTTTGCATACCCACCTACCTCTGCGATAATTGGCAATGAAGGAATTAAATGGTTCACTAACTACTGAATTCAGCATCCCAATACCACAGAGAACCATCCTTGCTAATTGAAATGTGATGCATTAACTACTTGGCAATACAAATATATTGTTTATTTTCTTATAATACATGTATACTGATGAATATGCCTAAACATTGTGCCTATTTCACTGTAGAATTATCAAGAAATTAACATTGAATCATTTTAAATTATTTCTGATCTTATAGATAAGCTAAAAATATTATTATAGAGGGCATAGTGTATGATACACATGCATTTTTCTATATATATATTATATTTGTATCGTCTACTTACAACTATATATAAATACATACTATATGTACATAAATGTATACATTTAGATTTATAGATGTATATTTATTTACTTATGGATAATGAATAAAATGAAACGAGAAAGAATACGTAAGGAAGAAGATAGAGTTGATCTTATTTTCACTATTGTGGCAACGTCTTATCCATAGACCACAGAAAGATGACTCCTATCCTGGGCCCTACACCTCTGGGGGCTCTACCACGTTAAGTGCATTTTATGAAATTTCCTAAGTACCACCCTTGTACCTGGACCTATCTGACTGGCAGCAATATCCACTGAATAACAAGGCATAGATCCTCTTTCAAAATGTTCTACAACCTTCTCAGGTGACTACGACCAGCCCAGGACACTGGTGCCATTTGGGTAGGATGGTCTGAGCCAAGATCTAGATTGATATAATGTTTGATTTCTGTGTCTCCATTTCAAAGCGCTCTCTAACCCTTTATTCCCTGTGTAATCCAGATGTACAAAGGAGGTCAGAATTCATGCTTATGTGTTTTTCCTAGGAGACTGGCTTTGTGAGCAGCTCACACCCACTGGTCACCATGGTCTTTCATTTCCACTATTAGAGGGCTGTCGGAATGGTGACAAGATGCTGATTTTGGTTGACTCTCTGATGGGTAGCCAGACAGAGATATATAAACCAATCATAAGTCCATGGGCTATGTTTATACCCACTTATGGTCACCTAAATTCTCCCTGAGGTAAAAGTTTGGTTTCTTCAATAGTGTATTGGTTTGGGAATAGGGAGGGGAGAAAGGCCAATGTTTTGAAAGACACACAGTCCTTTAAAGATCAGAAATTAAAGTATCAGCTTCATTTGTCCTAGGTTGATGTGGACAGAGAAATATTTGTTATGTGTTATAAACTATGGCAAGAAAAAGGAAAATGTTCTGAGACACGAAGAGTGGCTGATGATGAGATGACCTTGTTTAAAATAAAACAGTATTATGCAGGATGGTAAACATAAGAAAGTGAGAGAAATGGAAACATTGAAAGATAACATTTAAAGAAAAACATAGCTTCTGTATTTCTGATTCTTTCCTTTAAAATATGTTAACATGTTAAAGGTTTAGTGAACATTTATTTCCCCTTACATATATTTGAGGGAGACACTTGAAATAGCAGCCAGAAAGTGCACCCCTCGATTTGCACCAAAATCTAATGTGAATCTAATGGAAGCAAAGCCTCAGGGTATTTCCTACCACTTCTGTGAGTACTTCGTATAAAGCTCAATTGGTAAATATTGGTGAAGTAAAAGAGAGGAGCACTTTTACAATTTCTCTAATGATCTTTAGCCAGGTCAATATCTTATTAAAACAAAAGGTTTATTTGAAATATTATGTATAAACTATTAAAATTTTGGAGTGATAAGGCAGGCGTTTAATGAACAAAACAGACATTTCCTTTCTACAAACTCTTCCTGAGTCTTCCAAGAATCAATCATTTGATTTCACTCTGCAGGGTGTCTCCTGGGAGGATAGTTTTCCCACTAACCCATATGTGCAGAAAAAGAGTTTCTGCCTACTCTTCCACCCAGGCCTTGATTATCAGCCCAGCACCTGGAGAGCAGGAGGCAAATGGAACCCTTACATAACTGAATTCCTGCTTTGCATAGTTATGGTGCTAGTAGATTTGAATGCCTCTTACTGCGCCTAATTCGCTAGTATTTGGAGCAACAGTTATAAAATTGAAGTTGTGAATAGAGAGGTGGGTAACAGTGACTTCAATGACCTGATTCACTTTCCAATGAGTAGCTTAAGAAAATACAAACGCATCCACTCTGGCTTCCAACCCTATAGATGATTGATGTAATAGGGTCCCTGCCTTGTTTAGACTTTCTTTCTGGGGTGAATTTACTTGTTAAGAAGTCAACAGGCTACAGTCTGTCTCTTCTAATTCTATTCAGCCAGAATGAAAAAGATGAAAAAAAAATGTGTTTTTAAACAGATGGTGAAATAGAATAAATTGATCTTTGGGGCTCAGCATAGGCTCTGTGCCCTCACAATGCTAAGTAGCAATATTTGTATAATTTAGCATAAAAGTCAATTTTAAAAAGAACTATAATTCTACACATATGATGAATATATGTACACCAACATATATATTTAGAGAATAATATATTCTATGATTTTTATTTTACATTTATACTTGCCCCATGTGCAACTTTATATACTAGCATACTCACACACATACACTCAGAGAGGGGTTTTAGCTCCCACTGCTATTTTTACTTGGAAGTTAAAGCTTGAGACATGATAAGATACAACTGGAAAACAAAATGAACTTAAGACAGGAAAAGTGAATGAACACAAGATAATACCAAAAATAATCTCTTGTAATGCAGTTTATCTTACTTTCAATGTTAATTCGGTGTTTAATGCTTGGAAGCCAAGCAGGACAAGCCCAGCCTTGTACTTCATACCAATGTAAGAAAATAGATAACACGGTTTAATTCGGCATAAAGAAATGACCTGAGTATTATGTCACTTTAAAGTTATTTTTAAAGTGTGCACTACAATTTATTGGTGATTTTGGTAAGACTGCAGCACATTCAGGGTAAATTTTCAAATATTTTATAGACATAATTCTAAAGAGTTAGGTAATGTGAGAAGGAAACTACAGATATGAAAATTAACTACAAATAAGTAGTGCAGAGAGAGGATGCCAAGTGCCATAACTCTTTCAAATTTAAAACCCTTTTTGTCAATCTCACTTGGATAGTCCAGGTGCTTCAACCTTAAGTACAACTTGTGCCTCTTTATCTTCTCACTCTAAACAAGCACCATCTGCATTCATTATTTCCCATTCCTGAAATGGTCTCACTGTAGTGGCCTCCCTCTTTTGCTCTTCCTCCATCCCCACCTCTCTCCCTCCCACCCTTTCTCTCTCTTTCTCTTCCTGTGTTCCTTCTCTCCTTCCACTTTCTCTCCCTTCCCCTCCTCAAATTAGACATTTATTGCCTCCTTGCAATGGCCCCCTTTCCCTGCTTATTTATTATTCTGAGTTATACATTCTTATTTGAAAATAGTCCAAAGAGCGGAATAATCAGCCTTCTGTCTAGCCCAGAGACAGTATCAGCCATGAAACTGAGTTATTGTTATAAATTAAGCTCTGGAACTGCTACCCTGGGATAAATTATGTCACTACAGTATAGGAGTATATTCCATCTTTCCAACAACGTTTTCCCTTTTTTTTAACCAGATTGAAAATGGTTTCAATCCAGAACCAATGGAAACCACATACCATTGTAATCCAGGACTGAATAGGAATAGGGAGAATGAATAAACACAGCGTATCTGTTTTTTTCAGATTATACATCAAAGAGTGCAAACACATTCTATGCAAAAGAGATCGTATAAAATGTTAATTAAAAACAAAAATATCCAAAATTATAGATAAACTTCAGAAAGACCCTTTAGAATTGTCTTGTTTCTTGATGAATTGACATTCTTAATATTATCAAATATACATTTTGCTCTGATAATATTCTTCATATGGTGTGAATGTTTTTGTCCTCCCAAAATTCATCAGTTGAAGAATTAACACCCTTGAGGATGGTATAAGGAAATGGGATCTTTAGAAGGTGATTAGGGGTGGAGCCCTCATGAATGGGATTAGTGCCCTCTTAAAAGAGGCCCGCAGAGGCTGAGGCATGAGAATCACCTGAACCTAGGATGTGAAGGTTGCAGCGAGCCAAGATCACACCACTGCACTCCAGCCTGGGCAACAAAGTAAGATCCTGTCTCAAAAAGAAAAACATAAAAGCTCAACCACCATGTGAGGATATAGAAAGACGGAGGCAACATCCAGAAACCAGAAAGCAAGAAAGCAGCTCACCAAACCCAAATCTGCTTATCCCTGAACTTTGAACTCTCCACCTCTCCAGAACTGTGAAAAATAATTTTCTGTTGTTTATAAGCTACCCAGCATTATGGTATTTTGTTATGGCAGCCCAAAATAACTAAGACAATACCTTATCTCAAAGTGTTCTCTTGCTAATATTAACATAAACATTCAAGCTTTCTAATGATTAAAGTTTCCCTAGCATAATGTTTACCATTATATTTTTAACCTATTATTTTTAAAACATTTAAAGTACATTTCTTGGAAATGTATGTATGTGAGCCTTGGTATTTTACCCTAGTCTACCAAACCTAGTCTTTGCTTTTTTTTTTTTTTCCAATAAACATTAAAAATTCTAGAATAGTTCAGATTTCCAAATTACTCAGACAATACGGAGACATCCCATAAATTCTACTCCCCAGTATTAACATCTTAAATTAGTACTGTACATTTTTCAAAATTAATAAAATGATATTCATATAGTTATTAAAGGCCATACTTCATTTAGAGTCCTTAATTTTTTTAACCTAATGCCCTTTATATGTTTGTTTGTTTATTTGTTTGTTTGTTTGTTTCAAGATCCCCTCCAGGATATGACATTACATTTAGTTATCATGTCTTCTTAGGATCTCTGAGTATGATAGTTTCTCAAACTTGCCTTGTTTTTGATGACCTTGATATTTAAAGGAATACAAGTCTTCTATTTTGCAGAATACTTTATTCAGGATTTGTTACTGTTAGAGGGGAAGTATCAGTTTGGAAGAGGAAGACCGCAAATGTAAAGTGCCATTTTCCTCATATTCCATCAAGGGTGTGAACTGTTAATATGATATATTACTGTTGATGTTGACCTTGATCACCTGACTGATGTAGTGTTTGTCAGATTTTCTCCACTTTAAATGCCCCCTTTTCCCCTTTTGCATTATGTTCTTGTTGGAAGGAAGTAATTATGTACAATCCCTACTTTAGAAGTGGAAAGTTAAAGTTTATGTCCTTAAAGGTGAAGTGTTTATATAAATAACTGGAAAATCTGCTCAAGAGAGTTTTTGTTTTCTTTTCCCCAACGTTTACTAAATTTATTAATTTCATTATGGGCAAATGTATATTTTTATACTTTTGGCTATAATCCAGTGTTTATTTAGTAAGTTTAGTTTTCCATTTCAGTCATACAGAGTTCTTTCACTTTTAGTTTCTTTGTCCCTTTGACATACTTTCATCATTGTAGATTTTTATTATATTATCATCACTTACTTTATTAAAATACATGATGCTTCAGGTTCATCTTTTATATTCCATTCCCAAGTCCTAGAATGACTCATTTCTTTAAGGAGCCGTGTTCTCATTAGTGGACAATGGTATTACTAAACAAAATCTGTGTGCTTGGTGAGCTCATTGATACTGGGATGCCACTGTGTCCAGGTCTCTCAGCTAGGAAAGAAAATATATGTGTGTATATACACCACATACAAACACCCACAAAACTTATGTAATTATATGGATATATTTTAAGCTTATTGAGTTCATATTGAAGTTGTCAAATCTCATTCATTATCATGTGGCTCTTACTAGCCTTCTCATCTCTGTCTTTTAAGAGTAGATTTTATTTTATTTTCGTTTAATATGCTGATTACATTGTTTGGCATGTCTATTAGCCTTCCTTCCTTCTTTACTTCTCTCTTTTCTCCTTTCCTTCCTCCGTTTCTCTCTCCCTTTATCCTTACTCTCCTTTCCTGCTTAATGACCTATCACTTTCTGAAGAAAGTCTCATAAAAACCTAACGATGCATTCATCGTTTTTAAAATATTTTTGCACACTTTGGTTTCATATATTTTAGCAATATAATTTTTGTTATTTTACCTTCTTTCTCTGGTAATCTCTTCATTTTAATATTGTGAAATAAACTATGGTCATTTCAAATCAAGCTTTATTCTTTATAGTGTATTTTATCTGATTTTAATACAGCTGCATAAGCTTTCATTTGATTAGCATTTTTTATGGGGGAGGGTGCTCTCTTCCCATCTTTAAGCCTTTAAGCTTTTCGGTTTTTTTTTCCTATTAGCTCTTTCGTGTAAACTTTATGTAACTAATTTTTTTCTTCTTTGCACATTGTAAAAAACTATTTTTAAATTCAGTTGAAATTATTAATATTTATTGTGATTGTGAAGAGATATGCTCTGTGAAAAATAAATTTTTGCAGTTTTTGTTCATTTATCTCTCACACTAGGAAAATTCCTAACAAATATTAGATATACAAAAATAATTAAATTAATTAATTATTGTTTTTTAAATTTCCCTGCCATTATACTTTCTGCCTTATATATGCAATTATATAATATGATTTATATAAACTATGGTATAATTTTAGTTTTTTCTCTTTTCCTGAAAATTAGTAATTTGATTACATCTTTCCTGTTTTATCTACTCTTTCTAATTTTCAGTTGCATATCTATTTTCTATTATTGCATGATACTCATATATTTTAACTTGTACATCTTAATCAATCCCTCTGTCTTTTTCCTCAAAGTACTAAGAATGTAAGAACTCATCAATTCTTTATAGCTTCATAATTGCCAGAATCCAAATCTCACCTCAACTGCTTATGACCTTAGAAAAATATACAATTTACAGTCCTTTTTTTTTCTTTTTTAAAATATGGGGAGAAGATGAATATCTATTGGAATAAGTCACAATAAGAAGTGAGTGAAATGTTATATGGAAAGCAATTAAAACTCTAAGCAAAATACAAGACAGCTTATATCATTAATGTGGTATATTTCATTTTCTATTTCTTTTAAACTTCAAATTAAGTAATATTAGTCAATTATTATTTAAATTTCTGAAACTTTTACCTACCAGGGTTTCTAATTATTAACATTTTCTGCATCCCATTCTTTCCTCTCAAGTTTTAGTTTCTTCTTACATTTTTGGCAGTCCTTTAATTGATGATATTTGAGTGTGAAATTTGTTTAATATTTAGTTTTTGCCTGAAAAAATAACTTCATATTTCTTCTACACTTTTATGAACATTTAGCTGGGCATAGAATTTTCAGTTAAGAATTATTTTCATTAGCAATTTCAGGATATTTTATATTGTTATGGATCTTATTATTAGTGATGAGAAGTAAGTGGTCAATCTGATTTTCCCCACTTAGGAGTTTTATCTTTTTTCAATTGTGACTATTTCTCATCCATAACCACTGAAAAAAATTCTCAATATATTTATTTGCTCTTCAGGAAACTACAGTTACATGTGTTTTTATGTTTTTATTATATGTTTACTGTTTTTCATACATTTATGTATCCAGCTTAATATTAATAATATTTTCAGATCTATCTCAACATTTGCACATTATTTGATTAGCATCTGGACTGCAATTTAACATGCCCATTGATTTCTTACAAAATTTCAATAATTAAATATTTCAAAATGTCATTTTGTATTTTTTTTTCTTTTAAATGTTATTTTAAGTTCATGGGCACATATGCAGGATGTGCAGGTTTGTTTCATAGATAAACATATGTCATGGGGTGGGCTGTAAATATTATTTTATCACCCAGATATTAAGCCTAGTATAAATTAGTTATTTCTCTTAATCCTCCCCCTCATCCCAGCCTGCTTTCTGGTAAGCCTCAGTGTGCGTTGTCCCCTCTATGAGTCCATGTGTTCTCATCATTTAACTCCCACTTATAAGTGAAAACATTTGGTATTTGGTTTTCTGTTCCTGTGTTAGTTTGCTAAGGCTAATGGCCTTCAGCTCCATCCATGTTCCTGCAAAGAACATAATCTATTTCCCTTTTATGGCTGCATAGTGTTCCGTGGTGTATATGTACCACATTTTCTGTATACAGTCTATCATTAATGTACATTTAGGTTGATTCCATGGTTTTGCTATTGTGAATAGTGCTGCAATGAACATACATGTGCATGTGTTTTTATAACAGAACAATTTATATTCCTTTGGGTAAGTATCCAGTAATGGGATTGCTGGGTCAAATGGTATTTCTGTTTCTAGGTTTTTAAGGAATTGCCACACTTCTTCCACAATGGTTGAACTAATTTTCATTCTCACCAACAGTGTAAAAGCATTCCTTTATCTCCACAACCTTGCCAGAATCTGTTATTTTTTGACTTTTTAATAATAGCCATTATGACTGGTGTGAGATGGTATTTCACTGTGGTTTTGATTTGCATTTCTCTAATTATCAGGGATGTTGTGCTTTTTTAAATATGTTTGTTGGTGGCAGGTGTGTCTTCTTTTGAGAAGTGTCTGTTCATGTCCTTTGCCCACTTTTCAATGGGGTTGTTGTTTTTTTCTTCTAAATTTGTGTAAGTTCCTTAAGGGTGCTGGATATTAGACCTTTGTCAGATAAAGAGATTGAAAAAATTTTATCCCATTCTGTAGGTCGTCTGTTTACTCTGTTGATAGTTTCTTTTGCTGTGCTGAAGCTCTTTCATTTAATTAGATCATGTTTGTCAAATTTTGCTATTGTGGCAATTGCTTTTGGCAACTTTGTCATGAAATATTTGCCTGTGCCAATGTTCTGAAAGGTATTGCCTAGGTTTTCCTCTAAGGTTTTTATAATTCAGGGTTTTACATTTAAGTCTTTAATCCATCTTGAATTAATTTTGTATATGGTGTAAGGAAGGGGTCCAGTTTTAATTTTCTGTGTATGGATAGCCAGTTCTACTAGCACCATTTATTGAAAAGGAAATCCTTTCCCCATTGCTTGTTTTTGTCAAGTTTATTGAAGATCAGATAGTTGTAGGTGTACAGTCTTATTTCTAGGTTCTCTGTTCTGTTCCATTAGTCTATGTGTCTGTTCTTGTATCAGTAGCATGCTGTTTTGGTTACTGTAGCCTTGTAGTATAATTTGAAGTTGGGTAGCCTGATGCCTGCAGCTTTGTCCTTTTTGCTTAGATTGCCTTAGTCATTTGGGCTGTTTTTTGATTCCATATAAATTTCAAAATAGTTTTTCTACTTCTGTGAAGAATGTCAGTGGTAGTTTAAGAGGAATAGCATTGAATCCGTAAATTCATTTGGGCAGTATGGCCATTTTCACGATACTGATTCTTCCTATCCATGAGCATGTAATGTTGTTCCATTTATTTGTGTCATCTCTGATATCTTTGAGCAGTGGTTTGTAGTTCTACTTGTAGAGGTCCTTCTTTTCCTTTGTTAGCTATATTTCTAGATATTTTATTCTTTTTGTGGCAATTGTAAATGAGAGTTCATTTGTGATTTCGTTCTCGGCTTGACTCTTGTTGGTGCTTATGTATGCTAGCAATTTTTGTACATTGATATTGTATCCTGAGACTTTGCTGGAGTTACTTATAAGCCTAAGAAGGTTTTGGGCTGAGACAATGGAGTTTTCTAGATACAGGATCATGTCATCTGCAAACAAAGATAATTTGACTTTCTCTCTTCCTATTTGAATACGCTTTATTTATTTCTCTTGCTTGATTGCCCTGGCCAAAACCTCCAACACTGTGGTGAATAGAAATGGTGAGAGAAGTAATCCTTCTCTTGTACCAATTTTCAAGTGGAATGTTTCCAGCTCTTGGTTATTCAGTATGATATTGGCTGTGGGTTTGATTATATTGAGATGTGTTCCTTTAATACCTAGTTTATTGAGAGTTTTTAATATGAAAGGATATTGGATTTTATCAAAAGCCTTTTCTGTGTCTATTGAGATAATAATGTGGTTTTTGTCTTTACTCCTTTTTAGTTGACGAATAACATTTATTAATTTGTGTATGTTGATCCAACCTTGCATTCCAGGGATGAAACCTTTTTGATCATGGTGGATAAGCTTTTTGATGTGCTACTGGATTTGATTTGCCAGTATTTTGTTGTGCTTTTTGCATCAATGTTCATCAAGGATATTAGCCTGAAAATTTCTTTTTGTTGTTGTTGTATCTCTGCCAGGTTTCAGTGTCAGGATGTTGCTGTCCTCAGAGAATGACTCAGGACTTACAGAGGAGTCCATTCTGAATTTTTTGGAATAGTTTTAGTGGAAATGGTACCAGCTCTTCTTTGTATATCTAGCAGAATTCAGCTGTCAATCCATCTTGCCCTGGGTTTTTTCCGGTTGGTAGGCTTTTTATTACTGCCTCAATTTCAGAACTTGTTATTGATCTGTTCAGGGATTCAATTTCTTTCTAATTCAGTCTTGGGAGGGTGTTTGTGTCCAGGAATTTATCCACTTCTTCCAGATTTTCCAGTTTATGTGCCTAAAGGTGTTTATAATATTCTCTGATGGTTGTTTGTATTTCTGTGGCATCGGTGGTAATATCTCCCTTATGATTCCTGATTGCATTTGTTTGAATCTTTTCTCCTTTCTTCTTTATTACTATAGTCTATTTTGTTATTATTGTTTTCTTTTAAATAACAGCTCCTAGATTCATTGATCTTTTGAATGGTTTTTTATGCTTCTATCTCCTTCAGTTTAGCTCTGATTTTCATTATTTCTTGTCTTCTGCTAGCTTTGTTGTTTGTTTGCTCTTGGTTCTTCCATTCTTTTAGTTGTGATGTTAAGATGTTAATTTGAGATCTTTTTAGCTTTTTTTGATGTGGGCATTTAGTGCTATGAATTTCCCTCTTAACCCTGCTTTAGCTGTGTCCCGGAGATACTGGTACATTTCATCTTTGTTCTCATTAGTTTCAAAGAACTTATTAATTTCTGCCTTAATTTCATTATTTACCCCAAAGTCATTCCAGAGCAGGTTGTGCAATTTCCAGATAGTTGTGCTGAGTGAATTTCTTAGTCTTGAGTTCTACTTTGATAGCTCTGTGGTCTGAGAGACTGCTAAGGGCAACCAGGGAGAAACGCCAGATGACCTACAAAGGGAAGCCCATTAGACTAACAGATCTCTCAGCAGAAACCCTATAAGGCTGAAGAGATTGGATATTCAACATTTCTTTTTTTTTTTTTTTTTTTTTGAGATGGAGTTTCACTTGTTGCCCAGGCTGGAGTGCAATGGCACAATCTCAGCTCACTGCAACGTTTGCCTCCCATGTTCAAGCGATTCTTCTGCCTCAGCAACCCAAGTAGCTGGGATTACAGGGGCCCATGACCACGCCCAGCTAATTTTTTGTATTTTTAGTAGAGACGGGGTTTCACCATGTTGGCTAGGCTGGTCTTGAACTCCTGACCTCAAGTGATGCACCCACCTCAGCCTCCCAAAGTGCTGGGATTACAGGCATGAGCCACCACGCCCAGCCCCCAACATTCTTAACGAAAATAATTTTCAACCCAAAGTTTCATATTTAGCCAAACTTCATAAGCAGATAAGGAATAAGATCCTTTTCAGACAAGCACATGCTGAAAGAATTTGTTACCACCAGACCTGCCTTGCAAGAGCTCTTGAAGGTAGCAGTAAATATGGATCAGAAATACCATTAACAGCCATTACAAAAACACACTGAAGTACACAGACCAGTGACACTATAACCATGTAAACAAGTCTGCACAATAACCAGCTAGCATCGTGATGAGAAGATCAAATCCACACATAACAATATTAAACTTAAATGGAAATTAGCTAAATCCACCAATTAAAAGACAGAGTGCCAAGTTGGATAATGAACCAAGACACATTGATAAACTGTATTCAAGAGACCCCTCTCACATGCAAAGACACACATAGGCTGAAAATAAAGCTATGAAGGAAATTTTATCAAGCAATGGAAAACAGAAAAAAAGCAGGGATTGCAATCCTAGTTTCTGACAAAACAGACTTTAAAACAACAAAGATCAAAAAAGACAAAGAAGAGCAATACATAATGGTAAAGGGTTCAATTCAACAAGAAGAAATAACTGTCTTAAATATATATGCACTCAACACAGGAGCACCCAGATTCCTAAAACGTGTCCTTAAAGACCTTCAAAGAGACTTAGACTCCCACAGAGTAAGAGTGGGAGACTTTAACACCCCACTCACAATATTAATATTAGACAGATCATTGAAATAGAAAACTAACAGATATTCGGGACTTGAACTCAGCTATGGATCAAGTTGACCTGATAGATACCTACAGCACTCTCCACTCATTTTGCATTCTTTTTAAGTTTATTTTTTTCTATGCTTATTTTTTAAGGTCTCTAATCCATCATTTTTAATAACTTTAAATATTCAATTATTGTAATTACTTTAAGATTGGTCTCCTATTTATGTGGTAATATCTTGATATGCTAATGTTCTACTTTATTATATAAGTTGACTCCATGTTGGATATTATATGGTTTCCTTTGTTTGTGTGTTCATTATTTATTTTTCCAGAAAATCTTTTTATTTTCTTTCTGCCTATTCACGGCCCCTTCCCACTCCAATAATGTCCCAAGTGCTCTGGGCTTGGGTAGTGTCTATATAGCATTGTTATATGTTTTCTTTGCCCAGGTTCTCTACCTATTTCACATATTCTGTGAGATTATTTTATGTTTAGTTACTAATTTTTGATTCTGGTACATCATAGTTCAAGGTAAAAAGTCACATGCAATATGATTTTGGGGTTTTAGTTTTTCATGGGTTTGCTTATCTCCAACATGGCACCAGGAAACAGTTTTTTGTCATGTCTGAGGATCATATCAGATTTTGTGTGTGAAGAGATTTAGTTACAATGTGGTTGTTTCATCAAAGCCTCAGGTTATTTAATGTTTTCTGATTGTATTAATACATCTACGGGAAGAAGAAAGATTCATGGGAACCGAAAAAAGGGAGTTGAGGCAGGCAAATACCTGGTCTGGGGTAATGGTCCACAACCCATCCTTATCTTAAAAACAAGGCTTCCCATCAACATGTTCTAAAGCTGTATTTGAGTCTCACTTCTAAAGGTATGGTTGGGCACTCAGTAGTGAGGTGACTTAAGAAACAGATATTTAATACATTGTTATTTGAACAAACTTATTGTGGGTCTAGAATACCTGGACTTCATGTGAATAATCAGAAAGATCTGTTAATACAAAAATGTAGATTTTATTTCAAAGATGCTATGACTGTATGGACATAAGCGGGTCACTGATATAAATTAGATGACAATTAAACTGTGTTCTATTAATTTCTTTCATTATATACTTTTCTTTCTCCTTTAAAAATATTCAAACAGATACATAAGTATGAGCACACAAAAAAGTGAACAGATAAAAACCTCTACAAATTTATTGTTCACAGGTGGCCTCCAAATCTGCATCTTTGAACATCAGTGGGTGATACTGAGAAGCATGTGGGATGATATAGTAATGACTGTGTTACTTCTTTCTTCACTTGTATTGTATTGTATTGTATTGTATTTATTGTATTGTATTGTATTTTCTAGTCTAGAAAATTCAAAACCCAAACGTTTTGTTGTGTCATATATTCTACAACATTGTCAGAGAAAGTTTAGCTTTCCTATCAGTCAGTAAGTCCTTCGGGATGTTTCCCAGAAGGAAACTGAAACTGACAAACGTCTCCTACATAGAAGAGGACATGCACTAGATTCCTGTGTGAATTGGAGGGATCTTATTTGATAAATACACACATCTACAGAGCATTCTCAGAATTCTATGAGTTCAGAAAAGATATTTTTAACAAATTATTTCAAACATCATTTTTTAGTAATGAAAAGCCAATGGAGGTAGATGCTTCGAACAGGCTTTTCAAAGGAAGAAAAGAGTGACTCATACAATTTCCACATTGTAAAAGAAAACTAAGTGTAAGGGTTACAATAGGCCAAGGTGGCAAATATTAATTTCTAATAAATATCTCTCTCTTTCTTCTTTACTCAGTAACTCTTTAAGGTGATTCATCAGAGATGATACTGCTCCCAGTTTCCTAGTTAGTTTGATAAAAAATAAAACTAAATACGTGAGGCATTATCTAAGGGGAACCAGCTTACTAACTTGGAAGTCAGAAGACTACAAAAACTCCTACTCTTTTCATGGAGAAGAGGGAAGTGGAGGGTCTGAAAAGCATCAAAGATTAATGTGACAAACTTCATAGATTATCTGTGCTCCTGCCTGCCTAGGAAACCAAATATAGTTGATTCAAGGAGGAATTCAATGCTGTCACGTCAGCACTTCACATACTTTGGTCATTGATCATAATAGCTTGTTAATAAGGTCATGCAGACCTGATTAATTTTTTTCCAGCCTTTCTAATTATGCATCTCATACTGAAGAATGACATGTCCTTTGGTCTTAATTGAGAAAATTACATTTATTGAATATTGAATATAGTTCAACACTGCTTATGATACATTGGCAAATATGCACAGATAAAATTTTGTTATTAAAAAATTGAAAAACTTACATAATTAATACAAAGACTACAATTTATGGGCAAAGATTATATTGTCCTGAGATTTCTGGGAGACCTCTTGATGAAGGCCATGATTGACATCTGTCTTTAACAGTGCAGGTGGAAGAAGATGAGATAGGAGGTTGTTGCAGTTAAGGAGAATAGTTGTAATAAAGCATTGTCTTAATAAATGAAAGGAGCATCTATGGAGCAGTGAGAAGTTAGTACTGATGAAAATATTTTTGGACTATGATTTCTCTTGTGGTCAGATGTCTTTATGTTTTTATATTTCAGCACATTGGAGAGTGCTAACTTTCATAACATATATTTGATGAATAAGTCAATATTGAATTACTACTATTTGTAAGCAGGAGAGAGCATAATGAAAAGTATATTTATGAAAAATATAAATAGAGCTAAAAAACTATAATGGGAATAATGTATTAGAAGTAAGTAAAATACATAAGAGAATGCTGATATGTTCACAATGACATGGAAAAGAAGAGGCAAATTTAAAAAGTATTACGAAATAAGCTTACTAGACTTGTCAATTGATTGGATTTGTTGAGTGAAGAGGGAGGAAGAAATTTAGTTAACTGTAAAGCCTAGAACCAAGATTAATGAGATAATAGTTTTATTATCCAATGATACTCAGAACCAAAAGGGCTAACACATTTAGAATAAAATGAAGAGTGTCACTTTCAGCAGTGACAACAGAACCATATAAAAAGGGTATTTTTTTCATGCAAGTATGTTTGGTTTTTGAATATCTGAAAACTTGGGAGAAACAGAATTCATCTAAACATTGACTGATGTTAATAGGAATGATATAACCCAACTAACACTTTCAAATATATTTTTACAGCAAAGAGAAAGCAGCACACAACAAACAAGGACTCAAGTTCAGCTTCTGTTTCACTGAGGGACAAGTATTCTTGTTATTGAAGTAAAAGCTAGATTAACAAGACTGCTTCCTACAGCTGCTCCTCACAACTCCTTAAAGGCAATATATCATGTACTCTCCTGCATTAGACATTTGATTTCTTGAATACAATAATATGGAATGGCTCTTCTACATGCTAAAAAAAGTATGTGAGATGACATGATTGCCTTCCAATACTCACAGCCAATGTGACAGGTTCAGATATATATTTCTTTACAAAGGCCTATAGCTTTACAAATAATCATCCCCAAATTTAAGCATGCTGGTTATTTCTCAACATTTAATCCATCTACTTATGTTGAATGGTCATTAAGTCAACGTTTTTTAATATTAAATCACTTAGCAAGTAAGATACAGCCATACTAAATGATATATATGTATACACGCACACATAGATGATAGGTAGATAGATGATAGATAGATGATAGATGATAGATAGATGATAGATAGATGATAGATAGATTGATAGGTAGATAGATGATAGATAGATGATAGATGATAGATGATAGATAGATGATAGATAGATAGATAGATAGATAGATAGATAGATAGATAGATAGAGTTATATCTGAGGTTATTGTGATTCTAGTTTAAGATTGTTCCAAGGCCAGGTACAGTGGCTCATGTCTGTAACCCCAGTACTTTGTGAGGCCGAGGTTAGAGGATTCTTGGTGCCAAGAGTTTGAGACTAGCTGCACAACACAGCAAGACTCTGTACAAAAAAAAAAAAAAAATTAAGAAATTGAGTGCACTGGCAGTCCTAGCTACCCAGGAGGTTGAGGCTGGAGAATCCCTTGAGCACAGGAGTTTGAGGTTATAGTGATCTATGATCTTGCACTCCAGCCTGGGTAACAGAGCAAGATCCTGTCTCTTAATCAAACAAACAAAAAAGACTTTTCTAGATGTTCTCATGGACTTTAGGGAACCAGAAAGGTATTCTACTGAATATAAAATATAACTTGAGTCATTATAATAATTACTGACATTTAACAAAATATTGTTAGGTGACAGATATTGTACAAAGTGCTTCAGATATATTATCTCATTTAATCCCCAACCAACCAATTTTACAAATGAATAAAATATGCTTTAGAATGACTAAGTAAATTTTTCAATATTAGACATCTAGTAATCATTGCAGGAAGAAATCAAGGTAAAACCTTAACTAACATTAAAAACCAAGCCATCTGACCACTGTACAGGGTAGACTGTGCCACTACCAGGTCCTGGAAGGGAGACCAAATAGAAGTGCGGGATATGAAAATGGAGCTAGAATGAGTGATAAAAATATATTAAACTAAATAGTTCCTGTACTATTCCGTTTTCTCACTGCTATAAAGAAATGCCTGAGACTGGGTAATTTATAAAGGAAAAAGGTTTAATTGACTCACAATTCTGCATGGTTGGGGAGGCCTCAGGAAATGTGCAATCATGGAGGAAGGCAAAGGAAAAGTAAGTACCTGCCTCATAAGGTGGCAGGTCTTGGGAGGAACTGTCAAACACTTATAAAACCATCAGATCTCGTGAGAACTCACTATCACAAGAACAGCACGGGGGAAACTTCCTCCATCATCCAATCACCTCCCCTGATATCCCTCCCTTAAAATGTAGAGATTCTGGGGATTACAATTTGAGATGAGATTTGGGTGGGGACACAGAGCCAAATCATATCAGGAGGTAAATATGGTAAATGCCTAATGTTCAGGTATATAGCCTCAGTGAAAGCATATGCACAGTAGCATTTTTTGGAAAGGCACACTTTTACCAAGTCCTGATCATCATAGAAGAGAAGTGTGAAAATTGGAGAAAAAATAAAAAAAAAAAGGAGGAAAAAGAAAATAGATGAAATTGTATTACACATATTTCTCCAATGTGTAATAAAACACATAAATCCTATTTCTCCAATGAAAATAGGAGAAAAAAGAAAAAAAGTCTGATAATTTGAATCTTTTATTTATTTCTCTGTGGACAAAATATTATAGTTCATAGTACTCATTTATGTGTGTATATTTGCATTAATTATATACTACATATTTTATATATTTTTCCTTTGGCAATACATAGGGAATTTATCAAGTGGTCACTGTGTGATTGAGAAGTGGAAACGAGAACACTATAGGAAAAAGAATATTTGATTTTTTGAAATATATTTCAATAATATAAAATGGCATTATGAGGTGTTCTATTTCATTTCTACTTGTTGAGTTATGTTAGCATAATCCTGTTTTGTCTTTAAGGAGTTCTATATTTGTGGCAAAGTTGGCTCCAGAGACATCTACATATGAATGCATACTTGGCCGGGTGCGGTAGCTCACGCCTGTAATCCCAGCACTTTGGGAGGCAGAGGCTGGTGGATCAACTGAAGTCGGGAGTTCAAGACCAGCCTGACCAACATGGAGAAACCCCATGTCTACTAAAAGTACAAATAAAACTAGCTGGGCATGGTGGCACATGTCTGTAGTCCCAGCTACTCGGGAGGCTGAGGCAAGAGAATGGCATGAATCCGGGAGGAAGAGCTGGCAGTGAGCCGAGATCTCGCCACTGCACTCTAGCCTGGACGACAGAGTGAGACTCCGTCAAAAAAAAAAAAAAAAAAAAAGGCATGCTTATGATACATAGAAGATAATAAGAAAGGCAAGGGTACCAAGAGAGTTTGTAAGGTAAGAAATTATAGTTAATATATAAAGAATAAGTTCTTCAACTAAATTGGGTAACTAAATAAGAATTACCACCTTTTTCTTGTATTTAGTACAAACCAAGGTTAAGAGAAAATCAGATTTACTTCTGCGCTCATTGCCACAGTAGTGCTATAGACTAGAGGAAGAAAGTATAATAGAGAAAGGAAAATGTAATATATTCTTGACTGAGAGAGAAGGGTAGTCTCCTGCTTCACCAAAACAGGATTTTCCATGTGTAAACTTGATTATCTTATCTGAAAATATTATAAGATTAAGTATATGACTCAATGAAATATCTTTAGCACAAAATTGAGTTGTAAAACTCCCTCTATTTTTAACTCACTGAGTAATGTTTAACAAGACAGTTTATATCCCTGTCATTCATTCCTTCTTACACTAAGATGTGTTCTTCTGTATTATTATATATTTTTTACATCCAGAGAAAATGTGAAAGAATTTGAGAAAAGTGAAAAACACAAGAGAAAACAGTATTATCCTCTGGAGAAGGAGATGTATACACTGTGTTATGTAGATTCATGGCTGGATCGGAGACTTCAAGTTAATGGAAGAGCCTGAGGAGTCATAAAAGATGCATTGAAGGGTTTAGTGAAATAAAGTATTATAGATTATGGTAATGTTTCTTAGGTAGCAAAAGGAAAAGCCCTCAAATCCTATTCAGAAGAAACAAGCAGTTAGGATAACTCAGTCTAAGGAAGTAAGCTGGAACTGATTATCAGATATTCTAGGTCAATGAAGAGATCCCAGAAAGCCAGAGGAGCTCTCCCACCATGGCACCATTCCAATGACAGCCCACACCCTACTGACTGGAGATTAGTTATCAAGCATCCCACATGCTCTTTGAGGAAAATGGAGTAAATAAAAATAGCACATAATAGGAATCAAGTGGTAGAAAGAATAACTAAACTAATTTTCTAGTTAGGCATAGGGATGCCTTGATTCAGTGAATCTATAAAGGCCAGGGCTACAAGGAGGCAAATATTTTCTACTTGGACAAAGTCTAGCCAGGCTCCTTGGAGTTTTTTCTTGACTAGGCCTCAACCTTGGCCCATGAATACTTGAACAAACACTAACATGGTTTCTAACAGCTCAAGACTACATTCCTAGGATGTCCCCTCTACCTCTTGAAGAGCCTTCTTGAGAAAACTCAAGTCAACTAAAAGAATGTCCTGTTTGTTCCAGTACATTCTAGATATCAGGCTACTGTTCCCCTAGGTTCTTTGGTAGTATAGAAATCTAACTTCAATAAGTGCCAGGTTAGCAGACCCAGATGTCTTTCTCATGGACCAGCCTCTGCCTTTTGTAATTTTTCACTCGTTCTCACCCTCCTCTGTACTCTCTCATACTCTATTGAAAATACCAAGTGATCTCTGTACAAATTGAAGTTGAGTTCAGTTCACGTGGTACTCTTTTCCTTACGGTATTAATATATTATTGATTGCAGTTCGTTCTTATCCCTTTCACTAGTAGCAGGTTTGGTTTATCTTTGACAAGTTGGAGGAGAAAGATGAGTCAGGCCGAGCCTGAAACGGGCCAGTTATAAGGAGATGTTTATGGGTTAGCGATGGATAGGCATGAGTGAGCAACCTGGGGACATTGATTGAGAAAATTTAAAGGTACTGTAGGTGTGAAAATAGTGGGAGAATACTAAATGAAATCAGTCTTATTATTTTTCTTGATTCTATTAATACACTTTTGACAATGTGATTTATTAAGGTGGAAAGGGAATATGATAGGAGAAATAGCATGAAGGAGAGAAGGATGAGATTTTAAGAAAGGGAGGGTAGCGAGAACAAGGGGGCAGACAGAATGAAAGGAGGACAGGAAAAATAGATGACAAGGAGGAGGAAAAGGAAGAAAAACAACAGTAAAGTTTTAACATTTTCTTACAGTTTTCAGATAAACTTTGTAACAACATAGTGAAATTGATTACATATTTTCATTGAAAGGTAATGTTAAAGTTCTGTATGATGAGAAATGAGTAAACATGCTTTTATTAGTTGATCTTTAATAGAACAAGAGGCTGACACACTGAACAAAAACCGTGTGGCTATGGGAAGTTACTTTCCTTGTTTGTTTTATTTTTTCCAATTGCATCTGAGCTCCTATAATGTAAACAGGGCTCTGCTGCTTTCTCAAGGTTTTTTTCTTCTTGTCGTTATCATCTCACAGATCTTTAATATTTGAGCATAGGACAATAAAGTAAATAAGTAGAATTATTTATTTTGACCTTTAAAACAAGTACCTATTTTTCCAATCTCTTCTATTTTTCTACCTTAGCAGTTAATTTTAGACAATTTTCTTCTATATTTAACATTTAGTAACAAATAAATAGAATTAAAAAAATTTATACTTTCAGAGCAGAATTCCATACAAGTAGTAAATATATATGGTCCAGTAAAAATACAAAATCCTGAATTACAAATATTAATATTTTTGTCTAACTCTGTTACCTTATATATGCAGCATTTTATATTAACATATGTTAGACACATTTGCCTGTAATATTATTCTCATTTTATTCATATATATATATATATATTTTTTTTTTTTTTTTTAAGGAAAGTGTGTCTAAATAGAGCATACGCAAAAGTCATGCAGTCGGTTATTAGACTAGACCAGCACTTTAGCTTTTATTTGTTCATTAGTTTCAATTCCAGTCAGGGAACTATGCTTAACTACTCTCTTATATTTAATCTTTTTACACTTAAAATATTCCCTGCTCTCTTTTTTAATTCTCTTATTTATAAATGTGGAAATGCAATTTCTGTCTTCTGTGAGACTTACTTTGTTGAATGCATAACATAAATTTTCTTGGCAGTAACAAGTAGAAATATGTGTAATATAATTTCATCTACTGTTTCTCCGATCACCTTTGTTAGTATAAGAACAAGTTAAATACAAGACATTTTTCTCTACTCTTTAGCCTATAAGGTGGCCCATGTTCCTAAAGCCCCCAAACATTTAAAAAATATCTCCCATTATCAATACTAACACCATACATGTATTAATAAATATAAACACAAAAAGACTCTATAATTTGTTACTTTGCTAAAAATGTGTTTATATTTTCTCAAATCCTTTAAAATAATTTTTTCTGTAGTTTTAGAATTTTGTGGTCTTTTTCATACTAAGTCTTTTGAAATGCTGGAATTTCAGAACTATAAGTCACATCACAAATATAACAATTATTCATTCTTGAAAATAAAGAAATAGAAAATAAAGAAATAGAGCTAGATAGAGGAAATGACTTATTAATTTATGTCTTGACACTAGGCCAGTTTTTCTACTTCAGTCTTAATTGCAGGCTGCAATATGACTTTATCTTAAGAAACAAAAACATTATTTGGAATTCATGGAGCATTAGAATGGCAACACAAAAAGTCTGTGAAAACATCTGTAGTGTTGCATATAATGAAACACCGATAGTTATTAATTTCCAATATTAATTCATTCATAATTTAACAAGGGACCAAACTTAAATGCCTGAATGAATATGATGACATTTGAATTAAGAGAACATAACAGCAGTATACATATTAAGAAAACAATTTAAAAATCAAAATTAAAACAAACTTTCTTAATAAATATATCTAGTTTAAAATATATAATTTTTGATATCTCAGTCAGGATAACATACAGACAATTCTATTATGCTTTAGAGTAATTTTAATTTAGTGAAAGAATAGTTACACTATGTAACGTTAGATAAGATCTAACCTAAGCAAAATATTTTCAGAAAATGTAATCATTGACATCTACCTCCTAGCCTGTATTTACTCATCCTTTTAAAATTTTGCAACTTTGTATATCTAATAATTCTCATCAGAATGGGCTCCATAGGATAAATCTACTGTCAATCTTCATGTTTACCTACGACTGCCAGTCACCATGTTCTGTCTCCTGGATGGATGTGTAATTCAGTTAATAACTTGTGACTAAGAATGACATGCATATTTTTAATAGGCATTCTTATAACCAAAAAATAATTCTGAACACTTCACACATATTAGTTTATTTCACCCTTATAATTAATTCTATTAATCATATTTTTATAATCAATTCTATTAATCATATTTTTATAATCCCAATTCTACAAATAGAAAACTGAGGCACAGAGATACCAAATACGATCACACTTTGTTGAAAGTGGATAGACTTTTTACCCTATGGACAATATGGAGTCAAAACTACCATATTTATTCTCCAGCTGGAAACAATCAAAACAGTGACAAAATATATAAAATAACAATTTCAATGTACTAGATCTCAGGCAATGAAGGACAGTTATCCTTGAGACAGCATAAACAAATAAGGCAAGTTCCATCTTTACTACAACTTACTGTTTTGAGAGAGTTTACAGGCAAATATGAGGGAGAGGGAAGTCAGGCAGAGCCCAGATGATTGGTTAATTAAAGAGAAAAATTTGAGAGCCCAGAGAAAATTTAGCTAGAGTTCTCATTACAGATCTCTGAAGAGGAGATTGCTGCATAGAGAGAGAACGCTAGAAACATGGAGAGGATCCCCCCTTGAGTATCCGGCTGAGTAATGATCAGCATATACACGTGGCAGAGCTAACCAAGATCAGACAAGAAAAGGTCTGAAACTATTAGAGAAAGCAGTGTCCAAAGCTCACAGAGTCGTAAATTGTGTTTCCCCAACAGCCAGACTAGAAAAATATTATAAATAGCATAAATAGGATGAGGCGAGGCCCTTGACTTGGGCAAATAATTTATGGAGATGCCAAAAAAAAAACTTGCAATCAAAATGCATGTCAATATAATGCAATATTTTGTAAAACTCAATATCGAGGAAAAGAATACATGATGAAAAAATAATTTTAAATAAGGATAGAATCAGCTTTAGAGCCATGCTGTCATATTATAGCCTGAGGCAAAAGGAAAAGGCAATGATACTGAATAGCTGAATTTCTCTTTCACTGAACACTACTCTGAACCCATCTAACATATAAAACAAGTCCCAAAAGAATCATAGTATTTCCAAGTAGCATAATTTCACCCAGAAAAAGCTTACACACACACACACACACACACACACAAATAAGAAAATATTCGTACCCCTAAAAATAAGAAATTTAAAATCCCTGGCTTTCAGTAAGCTGACTAGACATGAAAAGAAGCAGAAAAATGCAACCTCTAGTGAGAAAAAAAAATCAGCCTGTCAAGACTTATACCTATGTTGGAATTAGCAGTGAAGTATATTAAGATAGTCATAATCTAGTCCATATCTTCAAAAGTTAAGTGGAACTACAGTAGATGTAAAAAAAAAAATCCAATATCTAGAGATAAACACTACCATGTGGCATGTGAAAATAAACTGAGTGGAATTAACTACCAATTCCATATTGAAGAAGAAAAATTTAGTATACATGAGGACATAAGAATTTAATGAACCCAAAACCAAAACTTAAGGGAAAATTTATGGCACTAAATGCTTGTGTTAGAAAAGAAAACAGATCTCAAGTTAGTGGCCTTCCTTCCTCTTCTTAAGGAAACAAAGAATTCCAAAGAATAAACAAAAAGTCACTAGAAGAAGGGAAATAATAAATATCAGATCATAAATCAATATAATAAAAATACGATGAAGAAAATAATGAAATCAGAAGCTGGCTCCTTGTGATGAGCAATAAAATTGATAAACCTCTGGAAGACTGACCAAGAAAAAGAAAAAAGAAAAATTACTAGTATCAGGAGTGACTGTGGTGATAATTACACACTCCTAGATGTTAAGTGAAAAATAAGTGAATCTTATGAACAACTTTATGCCAATAATTTAACAACTTAAACAAAATAGAAAAATGTCTCAAAATATGCAAACTACTAAAACTGGATTAAAACTAAATACATAACTTGAATAGCTCTATTTAAAAAATAAATGGAACCAATTCTGAAAATATATCCCACAAAGAAAACTTTTGGTCCAGATTGTTTCATTAATGGATTCTACCAAATAGTTATTAAAAAGATAATTACAAATCTACAAAAACTTTTCTACAAATATAAAACGAAGTAATATTTCTTAACTTATTCCCTGAGGCCAGTATTACCTTGATATGAAAACCACCAAAGATACTATTAAAAATGGTAACAACAAGCTAGCATTTCTAATAAATATAGATTAAAAAATTATAAATTAAGTTTTAGCAGGTCAAATCCAACAACATATATAAATAACAGTATGTCATGAACAAGAGGTTTCTATCAGGTCAAGGGTTTAATATTTTAAAAAATCAGTAAAAGTTAATTCGCCATACTAATAAACTAGAAAAAATCATTATAATCTCAACATGCATATAAAAAAATTTAATAAAATATACCATCTGTTTCTGATAAAAATTATGAAGCTAAGTAGTAAGGAGTCTACATCAACCTGATAAAAGTATTAAAATATAATACAACCTTCATCATAATTATGAAATGCTAAATGCTTTCCTCCTAACAATTCCCACTCTCAACAATGGACTGGGGGGTTCCAGTCACCAAAAAAAGCAAGATTGAAAAAAAAAAACATACAAATTGGAAAGAGAGAAAACTGTATTTTCTAGCAACATGATTGTCTATTAGAAAATCTGATTATATCCACAAAATATTTGGTAGAAATAATAAATGAGTTGATGAAGGTTGGAAGACACGAGATCAACATACAAAAATAAATTGCTATTTTTTATGCTGGGAATGAACAACCAAAAATTAATATTAAAACAATATCATTTACATTGCTATTAAAAGCATGAAATGCCTGGTGACAAATCTGACAAAACAGGTAAAATATATGCACAGTAATAACTACAAAACATTGCTGAGAGAAATTAAAGAATTCCCAAGAAAATGTGTATTGTGTTCATTGATCAGATACTCACAATTAAAAACTATTTTTCTATGGAGTCAGTACAATTCTAATCAAAATCTTATATTTGTTTTGTAAAAATTTACATACCAATTCAAAATTCATATTGAAATGCAATCGATCTAGTACAGTGAAACAACTGTTCAAAACAAGAATACATAATAGTAGGACTCATACTACCTGGCAAAGAATAGAGAATCCAGAAATATACCCACACATGTACAGATGACTAATTTTAGAAAAAGGAGCAAAGGCAATCCAGAAAAGAAATGGTATATCTTCCAATAAAACTTCCTGGATAAACTGGAAATCTATATGCACAAAAATAACTGATGAATTCCTTGCAGAACATGCAAAAATATCCATTTAAAATCCATCATAGATGTAAATATAAAATCTAAATCTATACAACTATTAGAAAAAAATTGGAGAATACTATTTTCATTGTTATAATTAATTTTATGTGTCAACTTGACTGGGAAGCAGAATATCCAGATATTTGGTTAGACATTATTCTGGGTGTGTCTGTGAGTGGGACACATCCAAAACATTTTAGGCCTAAGTAGAACAAAAGGTTAAGGAAGGGAGTATTCCTTCTTTCTCTGCCTGTTTTTGAGCTGGATCGTTGGTCTTCTCTGGCACCCAGACTGGAACTCTCACTTACCTCTCTTCTTTCCCAAGACTTTGGATTTGGTCTGTAATTACACTACCAGCTCTCCTGGGTCTCCAGCTTGCAGACAGCAGATGATGGGACTTCTTAAGCTTCATAATCACTTAAGCCAGTTTCCTAAAGATGATTATCTTTCTCTCTCTCCATTTACCTAGCACTTTCAATATTTTATATGTACAAATTGCCCTTTACTAAATTATTTTTCCTAAAATATCTAGAGTAGTGTCTTACATTTGTAACTGAACTCTGACTGAGAAACTGACACTTCATAGTGACAAATCATATTCCACAGACAGATATCTGTCGCTCTTAAAAAAAGCTTGGTATGGACTTTAAAAATAATGAGAATTTAATTACAAACTACATGTAGAGAATTTATTTTTATCCACAGCATCATTTATTAAAGATGAGGGTTAAATATACAATTATTAAAGATGAGGGTTAAATATATATATATATATAACTACATATATATATAGATATAAAACTACATATATGTTTTATTTTGTTTCAATAGTTTTCGGGGAACAGGTGGTTTTTGGTTACATGGATAAGTTCTGTAGTGGTGACTTTTGAGATTTTGGTGCACCTGTTACTCAAGGAGTGTACACGGTACCCAATATGTAGTGTTTTATTCCTCAGGCCCATCCCACCCTTCCCCTTGAGTCCCCAAAGTCCATTATATCATTATTATGCTTTTGCATCCTCATAGCTGAGCTCCAACATATAAAAAGGAACACACACACACACACACACACACACACACACACAACCACGATTTTCTATGTCGCCCAGGCTGGAGTGCAGTGGCGCGCTCTCGGCTCACTGCAAGCTCCGCCTCCCGGGTTCACGCCATTCTCCTGCCTCAGCCTCTCCGAGTAGCTGGGACTACAGGCGCCCGCCACTACGCCCGGCTAATTTTTTTTGTATTTTTAGTAGAGACGGGGTTTCACCATGGTCTCGATCTCCTGACCTCGTGATCCGCCCGCCTCGGCCTCCCAAAGTGATGGGATTACAAGCGTGAGCCACCGCGCCCGGCCGAAGTGAATCTAAATTTAAATGTAAACCAAGAACACCATGGTAGCGTCTTGCTTGTCTGTGCTTAATTGAGTGATGTCTTGTGCTTATGTAGGCATTGGTGCGTTTAGGCATTGATTTCTGCACCTAATGGCTAACTGAAGTATATAGTGACTATGTACATCATATGAATTTTTAAATGTCACATTTTATTTAAAATGGAAAAGATAAATTTGTTATAATCAATGTAAGTGACATAGTCATGAATAGCTATGAAACCCATTATTTGGTAGAAATATTCCACTATTATTGTAGAAAATAATCTTTAACATACATACCATCTCTATCTTCTTTCTTCATACGATTTGGTGAATTCAGGCAATTATTTGATTTTTTTACATTAACTTCTACATTTTTTGAGGAAAAAAAATAACAATAGGTCAGGGAAATAAATGGAGTGGCCAAATTGGGCAGAGCCACAAAATTTAGTTGAAATAGAATCGACTGGTTTATGTAAATATGAATTAATGAAAAACATTCCAGGAGACATGAAACCCCAAATAATAAATGGCAACAGGAATTGAATCGGAGAAGATATTGTTTAATATTTATAAACTGCTGCTACAAATGATCATTGTTTTGGGGAAATCTTACATCATAAACAAGACTCTTGTCATATATATCACTCAAGTTATGGGCTAAAAATAAATTTTTTTTAAATTTTTACCTCTGTATGTTTCTCTTTCTATATCTGCGTACACACACACACATTACTACTCAAACTTGTACATTAATAAATATAATTTTATTGGAAAATGTTTAGAAGAACTAAATATATATATTAAATATATATATAATAAAAGTGATTCAAAGTCATTTCATACACTTTCAGAAAGTCTTTGCAAAAATCTCCAATATCTTTCAACAAATCATTATAGAAACGGTCATAGGGTCTGAAAATCAAAATAATTACAAAAATAATGTTTAGAATAGGAAAACAAAAATAGAAATAATATCATGAAGTATGGAAGTGTCAGAGGTGTTTGAACCAGAGCAACTCCATCTTGAGTAGGGACTGGGTAAAATGAGGCTGAGACCTACTGGGTTACATTCCCAGATGGTTAAGGCAATCTAAGTCACAGAATGACATAGGACGTTGGCACAAGATACAGGTCATAAAGACCTTGCTGATAAAACAGTTTGCAGTAAAGAAGCCGGCTAAAACCCACCAAAACCAACACGGCAATGAGAGTGACCTTGGGTCGTCCTCGCTGCTACACTCCCATCAGTGCCATGACAGTTTATAAATGCCATGGAATGTCAGGAAGTAACTCTATACGGTCTAAAAAGGGGAGGCATGAATAATTCACCCCTTGTTTAGCAAATCATCAAGAAATAACCATAAAAATGGGCAACCAGTAGTTTTCAGGCCCACTCTGTCTATGGAATAGCCATTCTTTTATTCCTCTACTTTCTTAATAAACTTGCTTTCACTTTACTCTATGGACTCATCCTGAATTCTTTCTTGAGTGACATATAAAAATCTTCTCTTGGAGTCTAAATCGGGACCCCTTTTCTATAACAAAAGCAAGATTTCAACAAAATTATTAGGCAATTATTAAATCCCCAGAATGACTATTATATGTTCCAGAACCTCTTTCTCACTTCTACAGACTCAGAAATTGAAACACAGGGAAGATAAAGCCTTGTTCAAAGTTACTTGCAATTCTTGTCAGAGCTGAATTGTAAGCAAGCAACCCAGTCCTGTCCCTTTTCCTTTGCCTTGAAGAGGTGGCATTTATTTAAACTAAGACCTTAAAAATGTAAATGTTTGTATAGGAGTGAATAATCAGGATAATTGAGGCTTAAATTTCTCATAATCTCTTTCTCTAGTGAAAAAAAAAAACACATTATCTCTCTCAATTGAAACGACATTGAAACCTAATGCCATCTAATTTTCTTCAGTAAGTACATAAATTAGGATGGACATTCATAAGGGCCAGCATGCTGGTTAATATCCATTTAAGTAATATAATGTATTCTATTGGGGCGATTTGGTTGAAAGTCACTTATGATGAGGATAATAATCTGTTTACATTCCCACAATCTGTTCACCCAAGCAATCCTAAAGACAAGATATCTTTCATATTTAGTAGAAGCAAGGCCATTGTCTGTTAGTGTTAGAGAGATAATGTTGAGTAGAAACAATATTTTGAAATGGGAAGATTATTCTTTAAAAATTATAAGGAAGCATTAGTGTAAGAGATTATAAATTTAGGACCAACAAGTTCATATGTTAGGTTTTTTTTTTTTCTAACTGCTCATATATATGATTATTGCGCTATACTGTAACATCTCAGTTTTTATATAATACAGATGTGAAATAACATCAAAGTGTGTTTATGTACCTAGTTTGTGGTTTTGGGCATAATAACAGAGTAAAAGGTGGTTACAAAATGTTAAGGTAATTTATTATGGCTAATTAAAATGTAATTTAATTTTTTATTTGTTCCAAACAGTTTTATTTGTGACTCCCCCAAAATCTTGTATATTATAGCTCTAAATTAACTTCCAATTTGCACCCACTATTATTTGAGACTTGTCCCTCCCACATATATAAGCTAACAAACCACTTTCTCTCTCATTTGCTCTGTCTTGTTTATAGCCTTTGCTCATGCAATTCTGCCTTTCTAGAAAGGATTGTTTTATTGTTGTTTTTGGATTGTTTCTTGGTTTTATTTACTTACTCAATTTAACTAAAATTTATTTAGATTTCAAGGGAAAGCTTAGGTGATTTTATTTCTTGGAAATTTTTGAAGATAACATTTCCCATGAGAATATCACTCTGCCCATCACTTGTTTTTCTGAACACTTACAATATTTAATATGAATATTTAAATAGCCATATGCATTTTGCTGCTTTGTGACTTTTCCACTGAGGGTTTGTGTTTCATACTGATACTTATATGTTCTTTAATTTCATCTGTCTCACTAATCCATGTATATCATAAACATTTTGATTAAGGAGCACTTTCAAAATATATCTTCCACCTCTTAAAAGAGCTCTGAGTGGAATTTATAGAACAAGATGTCAGAATACGACTTTTTTGTGCTTATTCCCTACAGAAGCATCAATTTGAACAATTATCCATTCATAAAAATGCCTTCATAAGAGTTAAGAAATCCAAACGAGTGCGTATAAGAAATCCAAATGAGTGCGTATAATACCTGAAGCATAGAAATAAAAAAAGATGCACTGATGAGAGAAAGAAGGATAGTTTCATATTTCCTAAGTTACCCCTGCCCCAAGTCCAGATAGCACAGCATGGACAAAATACTCTTCACATGGAAAAAGAAGAGTAAAGTGAATACCTGCCTTTGCTGTGGAGCTCCAGGAACTGGCCTGCCCCATGAAACCCAGGGCCAGGATTCAAGCAACACCAGAATGACCTCTGTGACCCCATACTGCAGGTTACCCCAAAAGACACACGATCATAGCCTGCAATTCAGAACCCATGGTCCTAGGCTCTCTAGGCAGGCATCCATGGTTCCAGGCACCATGACAGTACATATAGGCCCAAACTCCAGACTGGCCCCTAGAGACCCAGATTACAGTGGACTCAGGGGCCAGGCCTGCTTCAGTAGACTGCAGTTGTGGTCCCAACCCATGGACCCAGGCTCCAGGACCACTTCTGCAGACCCAGAACTCAGGTCTGCTGCCACAGACTAAGGATCAAGGTCTGGTCCATTGCCAGATCAGCCCTTATTGACTCAGCCTTCGGTCTTGTCCTTATGGATCTGGGCATCAGACTCATCTCAGTGCAAGGCCTGCCCTCACAGACTCAGGCTTGAGGCCTGCCTCAGCACTATTTGGCTTCTGTCTACCCAGGTTCCAGGCACACTCTCTACAGGCCCAGTCAGCAAACCAGGGTCTAGGTTCTAGACCCTAGAACCAGGATAGAAGCCCTGGATTCAGGATCCAGGCTTACCCCAGTGGACCTAAGCTCTAGGCCTGCACCAGCAGATGCAGACACCGAAGTGGCCCCAGTGAACCAGGTGTCTGGCCAGCCCATAGGCTAATACAGGCAACAGACCATCTTGCCTAAGAATTCCTGCAGAAAGCCTCTCCATGAACCCCACCCGATGGTCTACCCAGAATCTGTAGACAAGAAGACTGATGAAGGGATTTCCCTGACAAAGTCAGTCTATAAAGACTGGAATAAGTGCCTATTTCTTCAAATGTGCACATATTAACTCAGAAACACAAGTCTTAAAAAAAAAAATCAAGGAAAAGGACATAACCAAAAAAGTAACAACAAAAGCAGTGGTAACCAATCTGAAAGAAATAGAGATTTATGAAAGGCCTGAGAAATAAATTTAAAAAACACCTTAAGTTCAGTGAGCTACAAGAAAACATAGACAACTAAACAATGTTAGGAAAAACTACATGAACAAAATGAGAGTTCAATAAATAGATAGAAACCATCAAAAAGAACCAATCAAAAAACTGGAGCTAACGTGCACAAAGACTGAGCTAAAAAATTCTACACAGAGCTTCAATAGCAGACATAAACAAGTGGAAGAAGGAATCAGTGAGCTGGAAGTCAGATATTTGAAATTATATAGTCAGAGGGAAATAAAACTAAAAAGTAAGGAAAATTTATGGGACTTAAAGGATATTGTTAAATATATCAATGTATGCATTATAGATTTCCCAGAAGGAGCAGAGAAAGAGAAAGGGGGCAGAATGCTTATTTAAATAAATAATGACTGAATACTTTTCAATTCTGGAAAAGGAAACAAACATACAGATTCAGAAAGTTCAAAGAACTATAAATAAATTAAATAGAGATTTCTACTGAAGCATGTCACAACTAGATTCTCAAATGTTAGAGAGAATTTTGAAAGCAGCAAGAGAAAAGCATCTTGTCACATGCAAGAGAGCCTCCATAACAGTATCAGTGGATTTCTCAGCAGAAACTTTGCAGGACAGGAGAGAGTGTGGTCATATATTCAAAGTGCTGGAGAAAACAAACAAACTTGACAACCACCAGTAAGTATACTATACCTGGCAAGGTTTTCCTTCAGAAATAACAAAAATAAGGCTTTTCCCAGACAAATAAAAGCTGTGGGAGTTCGTCACCACTAGTTTGCCTTACAAGAAGTGCTAAAGGGAGCTCTTCAAGTTGAAATAAAAGGACACTAATGAACAACATAAAAACATATGCAAGTATGAAACTCACTGGTAAAAGGAATGTACTCAGATTGAAAATATTGTAATAGTGTTATGGTGCGTAAATCACATTTAAAGCAGATTTAAAAGTTAAAAGACAAAAATATTTAAAGTAATCATAGATAAATATTTTGTTAATGGGCACATAATATATTTAAAAGTTAAATTGTGACATTAGTGACAAATAATGTGAGAAAAGGAAATATTAAAATTTACATTTAAAAAATGTAAAGTTGCTTAACTGCTTAAAATATACCATTATAACTGTAAAGTGTTTTATGTAAGCCTCACGATAACCAAAAGGGATATACATATAATAGATACATAAAAGATAAAGAGAAAAGAATCGAAGCCTACCACTACCAAAAAAAAAAAAAGAAATTAAACCTAAAAGAAAAAGAGCAGAAGATTAAATGGAACAAAGTAACTGCAA
The DNA here is from genome assembly GCF_009828535.3 of Hylobates moloch. NCBI lineage: Eukaryota > Metazoa > Chordata > Mammalia > Primates > Hylobatidae > Hylobates > Hylobates moloch. The sequence goes on from NW_026652290.1 coordinate 25,370,953, forward strand.
AATAATCAGAGAACAATCAACAAAAGGAGAGCAGTAAGCCATTTTCTAACAATAATTACTTTAAATAGAAATGGATTAATAACCTCATAATAGATGAAATAGACATTAAGTCAAGAACAGTCATAAGAGATAAAGAAAGTCATAGTACAATGATACAGGGGTCAATTCATCAAGAGAATTAAAACTTGTAAATTTAGGCTGGGCTCGGTGGCTCACGCCTGTAATCCCAGCACTTTGGGAGGCCGAGGCGAGTGGATCACGAGGTCAGGAGACCGAGACCATCCTGGCTAACATGGTGAAACCCCGCCTCTACTAAAAATACAAAACATTAGCTGGGCGTGGTGGTGGGCGCCTGTAGTCCCAGCTACTCAGGAGGCTGAGGCAGGAGAATGGCATGAACCTGGGAGGCAGAGCTTGCAGTGAGCCCAGATTGTGCCACTGCACTCTAGCCTGGGCGACAGAGTGAGACTCCATCTCAAAAAAAAAAAAAAAAAAAAAAAATTGTACATTTATATGCACCAAACATTGGAGTTCCTAAATATGTAAAGCAAATTTGACAGAACTGAAAGGAGAAATAGAAGCAATGCAATACTAATATGAGATTTCAATACCCCAGTTTCAACAAAGGATAGATCATCCAGGCTGAAATTCAATTAAGTAACAGCAGAGCAGACTTCAACACTATAGACCTAAGAGACATATACAGAACCTTCCATGCAACTGCAGAAAAAGATATACTTAAATGCACATGGAATATTCTCTAAGATCAATCATATGTTAGACCTCAAAATAAGTCTTACCAAGTTTAAAAATATTTAAATCATGTAAAATATTTTTCTGACCACAATCATACGGAAATGGAGATCAATAAAAAGAAGAAAATTGGAAAATTTACAGACACATGGAAGATAAAAAAGACATTCCTGGATGACTAATTGTCAAAGGAGAAATAATCAAAAGAGAATTCAAATAGTATCTTGAGACAAATGAATGGAAACATAAGCCTACTAAGACTTATGTGTTGCAGCAAAATGAGTTATAAGAGTGAAGTTTATAGAAATACATGCCTACATTAATAAAAAGAAACATCTAAAATAAACAAAATAATGTCACCTGTTAAGGAAGTAGAATAGTGAAACATGCTAAGCCAAAAATCAGCAATAAAGGAGTTAATAAACTCAAAGCAGAAATAAATAAGAAACTACAAAAACAATTGAAAAGGTAAATGATATTGAGTTTTTTTTCAAAAAAAGAAACTCAAATTTTAGAAACCTGTAAGTAAGCTAGCCAGTAAAAAAGAAAGAAAAATAAATAAAAAAAATTATAAATGGCAGAGCAGACATTATTATCAGTACCATAGAAATGCAAAGGAGTACAAGAAACTAACCTAAACAATTATATGCCAACATATAGGATAATTTAGAGGAAATGGATACATTTCTAGAAACATACAACCTACCAAGACTGAATCACGAAGAAATAGAATATATTAATAAAGAAATAATGAGTAAGGAGATTGAATCAGTGACTAAAATCCTCTTAAGAAAGAAATGCCCAGAACCTGATGTATTCACTGGTAAATTTCACCAAACATTTATGGTAATCATGCCAGTCATTCTCAAACTCTTCCAAAATTGAAAAGGAGGAAACATTTTCAAATTTATTTTACAAGGCTATCATTACCCTAATACCAAAATAAGACAAAAATTCTAAAATAAATGAAACTTATAGGCCAATATTCCTGATGAAATAGCATCAAGAATCCTCAACACAATGCTAGCAAACCAAAATCAACAGCACATGAAAGTGTTCATACACAAAATTTAAGTGGAATTTATACCTGGGATGCAAGGATAATTTAATGTATGCAAATAAAGAAAGGTGATACACCACATTAACAGAATAGAAGATAAAACCATATTATCATCTCAATAAATACAGCAATAGCATTTGAAAAAATGCAACATCCATTCATGATAAAAATTCTCAGCAAATTGGGTATAAAAAGAATGAATCTCCACACAATAAAGGACATACATGACAACACCACAGCTAATATTACACTTAATGGTGGCAAGCTGAAAACTTTTCTTATAAGATCAGGAAGAAGATGAGGAAGCCCACTCTCACCACATATATTCAACACAGTACTAGATGTTTTAACCAGGACAATTAGGAAAGAGAAATAAATAAAAGACATCTAATTGGAAAGGAAGAAGTTGAATTGTCTTTATATTAATGTGACACAATCATATATAGAAAACCTAAACACTCCCTCAAAAGAGTATTAGAACTAATAAATGGATTCAGTAAAGTTTAGAATAGAAAATCATCATACCAAAATAATAGTGTCTCTAAACAGTAACAAGAAACTATCTGAAAGAGCAATCAAGAAAATGATTTCACTCTTCTCCTGCCCACTCTGGCCCATGCTTGGCTAAGGTCCATGGGTGCCTGTGAGCTATCCAGTGAGTAGGCAACTCTGTGCTGCCAAACCACCCAGCTCAGGTCTCAGCATCCAGCATAACTGTGCCCCTCCTCCTCCAAGAGAGAAAGGTGGCAGATAAGAGGCAGGGCCAACGTGCAGCTCGCACTTGGACAGATGGAACATGTGGAGACTCACGCTATGGACTTTTGCTCCAAGAACCACTGCAGGAACCTACCAGGAAAACCTAAATAATTCAAATATCCTTGAAAGAAGCAGCACACTGCTGCAAACTCCACAAGACAGATAAAAAACTTTGGTGCTCTCTTGCAAGCACCACCTCCTGACTGGAGGCCAACCAACTCAAGACATTACAGCAACTCATGACAGAATAACCCTGCTCCAAGGAAAGAGAAAACAACAGGTAATTCCACTGCCTGAAACATCCTTGCTAATCAGAAGTCCTGAGTCTGTGCACATGACAACTTCACTGCTAGTATAACAAGCATTCAAGAAAGCCATCACACTAAACACATCTACCACCAAGGACTCTCACATAGTCTACTTCACTCCGCTGACACCTACATGAAAGCAGTGCTGTTATCCATGCCTGGGAGACCTGAAGGTGGATCACATCACAGGACATTTTGCAGCCATTCTCCAGCATCAGCCCAGAATCCGATAGCCCCGCTGGGTGACTAAGCCCAGAAGAGCTATAACAATCTCTGCAGTCTCCCAAAAAGCCTTATCCCTAGGGAAAGGGGGAGTGCACCACATCAAGTAATCACTTCATGGGACAAAAGAATCTGAACAGTAGTCTTGAGTTCCAAATTTTTCCACTGAAAAGGTCTAACCAAATGAGAAGAAATCAGAAAAGTAATTCTGATAATATTACAAAACCAGGTTTTATAAAACCCCGCAAATACCACACTGGCTCCCCGGCAATGGACCCTAACCAAGAAGAAATCTCTGAATTGCCAGGTAAAGAATTCAGAAGATTGATTATTAAGCTACTCAAGGAGGTACCAGAGAAAGGTGAAAAACAGCTTTCAGAAATAAAAAGAAGAAAAGTACAGGATATAGATGAGAAAGTCTCTGGGGAAATAGATATAAAGAAAAAACAATCACACTTAAAGAATACAAAATGCATTGGAAACTTTCAACAACAGACTAGAACAAGTAGAAGAAAGAACTTCAGAGCTCAAAGATAAAGCTTTTAAATTAACCCAATCAGACAAAGACAAAGAAAGAAAATTTTAATGAACAAAGCCTCCAAAAAATTTGGGATTATGTTAAATAGCCAAACCTTAGAATAATTGGTGTTCCTGAGAAAGAAGAGAAATCTAGACGTTTGGGCAACTCATATTAGGGAATAATTGAGGAAAACCTTCCTGGCTTTATCAGAGATCTAGACATCCAAATAGAAGAAGCTCAGAGAACACCTGGGATATTCATCACAAAAAGATCATCACTTAGGCACATAGTCCTCAGGTTATCTAAAGCCAAGATGAAGGAAAAAATCTTAAGAGCTGTGAGGCAAAACATCAGGTAACCTATAAAGGAAAACCTATCAGATTAACAGCAGACTTCTCAGCAAAAACCACACAAGGCAAAAGGAATTTTAGGTCCTATCTTTAGCCCCACCAAACAAAATAATTGCTACAAAAGAATTTTGTATCCAGCAAAACTAAGCTTCATAAATGAAGGAGCAATAAAGTGTTTTTCAGACAAACAAATAGTGAGAGAATTCACCCTTAACAAGCCAGCACTAAAAGAAATGCTAAAAGGAGTTCTAAATCTTGAAGCAAAACCTTGAAATACAAGAAAATAGAACCTCCTTAAAGCATTAGTGTCACAGGGCTGATAAAACAATAACACACTGAAAAACAAACGAGGTATTCAGGCAACAAATAGTGCAATGAATAAAATAGAACCTCATATCTCAATACTAATGTTGAATGTAAACGGCTTAAATACTCCAATTAAAAGATGCAGAATAGCAGAATAAATAAAAATAAAACAACCAAGTATCTGCTGTCTTCAAGAGACTCTCCTAATGCACAAAAACTCAAGTAAATTTAAGGTAAAGAAGTGGAAAAGATATTCCAAGCAAATGAAAATGAGAAGTAAGCAGTGGCTATTCATATATTGGGCAAAACAGACTTTAAAGCAACAACAGTTTAAAAAGACAAACAAAGACATTATAAATAATAAAAAAAAATCAGTCTAATAGGAAAATATCACAATCCTAAATACATATGCACCCTACTGTGGAGGTCCCAAATTTATAAAACAATTATCACTACACCTAACAAAAGCGATAGATGTCAACACAGAATAGTGGGGAACGTCAATATTCCACTGCAAGCACTAGACAGGTCATCAAGACAGACAGTCAACAAAGAAACAATGTAGTTAAACTATACCCTAAGATGAATGGATTTAAGAATTATTTAAAGAATATTCTACCAAATAACTTCAGAATATACATTTTTATCATTAGCAATGGAATATTCCTCAAGCTAGACCATAGGATAGGCCATGAAACAAGTCTCAATAAATTTAAGAAAGTTGAAATTATATCAAGTACCCTCTCAGACCACAGGGGAATAAAGCTGAAAATTAACACTGAAAGGAACCCTTCAAACTACACAAAAACATGGAAATTAAATAAGATGCTACTGAATGATTTTTGGGTCAACAATAAAATAAAGATATAAATTAAAAAACTCTTTAAACTGAATGATAATGGAGACAAAACTTACCAAAACCTCTGTGATACAGAAAAAGTGGTGCTAAGAGGAAAGTTCATAGCAACTAAATGCCTACATCAAAAAGTCTGAAAGATTACAAATTGACAACTTAATGTCACAGCTCAAGGAACTAGAGAAACAAGAACAAACCAAACCCAAACCCAGCAGAAAATAAAATAACAAGAATCAAGACAGAACTAAAAAAAAATTGTAACAAAGAAAAATACAAAAGATTAATGAAACAAAAAGCTAGTTCTTCGAAAAGATACACAAAATCGATAGACCATTAGCAAAATAAACCAAAAAGTGAAGAAAGAAAATCCAAATATGCTCAATTAGAAACAAAACAAGAGATAGTACAACCAATACAAGAGAAATGTAAAAGATCATTCAAAGCTACTATAAACACCTTTACATACACAAACTAGAAAATCTAGAGGAAATGAATAAATTCCTGGAAATATACAATCCTCCTAGATTAAGCCAAGAAGAAATAGAAACTCTGAACAGACCAATACCAAGTAGCAAGATTGAAACAGTAATAAAAAATTTGCCAACCAGAAAAAGTCCAGGACCAGATGAAGTCACAGCTGAATTCTATCAGGCATTCAAAGAAGAATGGGAACCAATCTTGCTAAAACTATTTCAAAAGACAGAGGAAGAGAGAATCCTCCATAAATCATTCTATGAAGCCACATTACTCTAGAAAAATCATGAAAGGACAGAACAAGAAAAAGAAAACTACAGGCCAATATCCTTGATAAATATAGATGCAAAAATCCTCAACAATATACTAGCTAAGTGAGTCCAACAGCATATCAAAAAGATAATACACCAGGATCAAGTGCATTTCATACCAGGGATGCAGGGATTGGTTAACATACAAAAGCCAATAAATGTGATACATCACATAAAGAGAATTAAAAACAAAAATCATATGATCATCTCAATAGATGCAGGAAAAAAAATTAGACAAATTCCAGCACTGAATTATGATTAAAACCCTCAGCTAAATTGGCATAGAAGGGACATACATCAAGGTAATAAAAGCCATCTATGATGAACCCACAGCCAACTTTAAAATGAGTGAGGAAAAAGTTGAAAGCATTCTCATTGAGAACTGGAACACGACAAGGATGCCCACTTTCACCACTGCTATTCAACATTGTGCTGGAAATCATCGCCAGAGCAATCAGGCAAGAGAAGGAAATAAAGAATATCCAAATTGGAAAAGAGGAAGTCAAGTTATCATTGTTTGACTATGATATGATCACATATTAAAAAACACTAAAGACTCATCCAAAAAGCTCCCAGATCTGAAAAATAAATTCAGTGAAGTTTCAGGATACAAAATCAATGTACACAAATCAGTAGTACTGGTCTACACCAAAATGATGAAGCTAAGAATGAAATCAAGAGATCAACCCCTTTTAAAACAATTACAAAAGTATATATACTTAGGAATATACCTAACCAAGGAGGTGAAAAATTTCTACAAGGAAAACTATAAAACACTGCTGAAAGAAATCATAGATGACATGAAGAAATGGAAACACATCCCATGCTCATGAATAGGTAGAATTAATATTGTGAAAATGACCATACCGCCAAAATCAATTTACAAATTCAACACAATTCCCACTGAAATACCATCATCATTCTTCACAAAACTAGAAAAACAATTCTAAAATTCATATTGAACCAAAAAAGAGCCCTCATAGCCAAAAAAAAGACTAAGCAAAAAGCACATATCTGGAGGCATCTTATTACCCAATTGCAAACTATATTGCAAGGATATAGTTAAACAAAACAGTATTGTTCCCATATAAAAATAGGCACAGAGATCAATGGAAAAGAAGAGAGAGCCCAGAAAAAAATTCAATACTTAAAACATACTGATCTTTAACAAAGCAAACAAAAAAATAAAGTGGGAAAAGGATATCCTTTTCAACAAATTATACTAGGGTAATTGGCAAGCCAGATGTAGAAGAATAAAGCTGGATCCTCATCTTTCACCTTAATCAAAAAATCAACTCAGGATAGATCAAAGACTTAAGTCTAAGACCTGAAATTATAAAAATTCTAGAAGATAACATCAGAAAAACTCTTACAGACATTATCTTGGGCAAAGAATTTATGATCAAGAATCCAAAAGCAAGTGCAACAAAAACATAGATAAATAGATGGGACCTAAATAAACTAAAAATCTTCTGCACAGCAAAATAAATAACCAGCAGAGTAAATAGGCAGCCCACAGAAAGGGATAAAATATTCACAAACTATGAATAATATTCAGAATCCAGGACTAATATCCAGAATCTACAAGGAACTCAAACAAATCAACAAGAAGAAAACAAATAATCCCATCAAAAAGTGGGCAAAGGACACGAATAGATAGTTCTCAAAACAAGATATACATATAGTCAACAAACACATGAAAAAATGCTCAATATCACTAATTATCAGGGAGATACAAATCAAAACCACAACGTACTACCACCTTACTCCTGTAAGAATGGTCATAATTAAAAAAAAAAAAAAGAAGAAGAAGCAGTTCCCAGCATGAATTTGGTGAAAAGGGAACACTTTTACATGCAGGTGGAAATGTAAACTACCACAACCACTATAGAAAATAGTATAGAGATTTCTTAAAGAAATAAAAGTAGACCTACCATTTGATCCATCAATCCCACTACTGGGTATCTACCCAGAGGAAAATAAGTCATTATATGAAAAAAACAGTTGCACATGCATGTTTGTAGTAGCACAATTCACAAATTTCAAAAATATCAAACCAGCCTAAATGCTCATCAATCAATAAATGAGTGAATAAAGAAAACATTATATATAGATATAGATATATGGTATGGTATATACATAAATATGATATACGTCATATATATAAAATATGATATATGTCATATATATAAATATGACATATATCATATATATCATATATAAATATGATATACATATATCATATATATCATATATACATGTGATATACATATATCATATATCATATATAAATGTGATATACATATATCATATATATCATATATAAATGTGATATACATATATCATATATATATATCATAAAATACTACTCAGCCATAAAAAGGAATGAAACAATGGCATTCATAACAACCTGGATCGAGTTGGGGACCATTATTCTAAGTGAAGTAACTCGGAAAAAAATTCAAACATCGTATGTTCTCACTTGCAAGTGGGACCTAAGCTATGAGGACACAGATGCATAAAAATTATATAATGGACTTTGGAGACTTGAGGACAAGAGTGGGAGGGAGTTCAGGGGGTTGAAGGATAAAAGACTATACATTGGCTACAGTGTACACTGCTTGGGTGACAGGTGCATCAAAATCTCAGAAATCAGCACTAAAGAAATTTTCCATATAACCAAACACCACTTGTTCCCAAAAACTTTTGAAATAAAAATAATTAAATACATATCTTTAAGAGTTTAGAAAACAAAGAAAACAATTCCATTTATAATAGTATCTGAAAAAAAAACTTAGAAATAAATTTAACCAAGGAAGTGAAAGATCTTAACACTGAAAAACCACTCATTAAAGAAATTGAACCAGACACAAATAAGTAAAAAAATTCCATATTCATGGATTGGAAGAATTGGTAGTGTTAAAATGCCCATACTACCCAAAATGAACTTCAGATTCAGTATAATGCCTATCAAAATTTTAATGACTTTTTTCACTAAAATAAAAAGCAATCTTAAAATTCATATGGACTGGCAAAAGAGTTGAATAGCCAAAGCAATACTGAGTAAAAATAACAAAGCTAGAGGTGTCACACTACCTGATTTCAAAATATACTACAAATATTTATTAACCAAAACAGCATGATACAGGAATAAAAGACATATTGACCAAAAGAAGACAATAAAGAACCCAGAAATAAATCTACACACTTCACGGTCAAGTGATCTTTGATACAAGTTCTAAGAACACACAATGGGAAAAGGACAGTTATTTTTATAAATGTTGTTGGAAAACTGAATACCCACATGTAGAAGAAGGAAATTAGAATCTTAATCCTCCATCATGTGCAAATATGATCTGAAAGTGGATTAAATCTTTAAGTGTAATACCTGTAACTATAAACCTGCTAGAAAATCATATAGGTACCAGGTGTGGTGGCTCATGCCAGTATCCCAGCACTTTGGGAGGCCAAGGCAGGAAGATTGCTTGAGCTCCAGAATTTGAGACTAGCCTGGACAACATGGCAAGACCCCATCTTTACAAGAAATGCAAAACATTAGCTGGTAGTGGTGTTGCATGCCTGTAACTCCAGCTTCTTGGGGGGCTACATAGGGAAAGAAAGTTCTTGACATTGGTATGGGCAATAAATTTTTGGATATGAATCCCAAAACATGGGCAACACAAGAAAAACAGACAAATGGGGCTGCCTCAAACTAAAAGCTTCTGCATACCAAATGAAACAATCACCAGAGTGGAGAGACAACCCATGGACTGGAAAAAGTGTTTGCAAACCATACATCTGTTATGGTATTAATATCCAAAATGCTTAACAAGGCTGGGCATGGTGGCTCATGCTTGTAATCCCAGCACTTGGGGAGGCCAAGACAGGTGGATCATTTGAGGTCAGGAGTTCGAGACTAGCCTGACTAACATGGTGAAACACTGTATCTACTTTATATATATATTAGCTGGGTGTGGTGGTGCATCCCTGTAATCCCAGCTATTAGGGAGGCTGAGGCAGGAGAATCACTTGAACTTGGGAGACAGAGGCTGCAGTGAGCCAAGATTGTGCCACTGCACTAGGAGAGTGAGACTCTGCCTCAAAAAAAAAAAAAGCTTTACAAACTCAATTCAATAACAAAAAACAAATTTCCAATTAAATAAAAATGAGTGAAAGATTTAGTCACTTCCCAAAAAGAGACATACAAATAGCCAACAAGTATTTGAAAAAATTCTTAATATCACTGATCGTTAGAATAATGCAAAACAAAATTACAAAGAGATATCACTTCTCATCTGTCAGAAAGGCTATTATCAAAAAGTGAAATGAAGTTTTGCAAGGCTGTGAAAAAAAAGGGAAAGCTGGTGTACTGTTGGTGGGAATGTAAAATAGAAAAATATATCTATTTTGAATAACAGTATAGAGGTTTCTCAAACTATTAAAAGTAGAAATACCATGTGATCCAGCCATTCCACTTCTGGGCACACAATATATCTAAAGAAAATGGAATCAGGATCTTGAGGATATGTTTGCGTTTCCATGTTTATTTCAGCATTTTTCACAATAAACAAGATATGGAATCAATCAATGTTTTCAAAAACTAATGAATGGACAAGGAAAAAATATATTTAATATATATCAGGATAAACAACATAATTTTTTTCTTTATGAATGAATAAGCCAGGCACAAAGGGGAAAATACTGCTTGATCTCACCCATATGTGAAATCTAAAGAAGTTGAGCTCATAGAAGCAGAAAATTGAGTGGTGGTTACTAGGGGACAGGCCAAGATGGGAAAATGTTGGTTAAAATTTTAGTTCTGCATATCTTTTAAACAGCATAGTTACTATAGTGAATAATGACATATTACACACTTAAAAATGCTGAGAGAGAGTATTAAATATTCTCACCCTAAATAAATATACTTGCTAAACAAGTATGTGAAAACTGTGTAACTTGTCAAAGGATAAACAAAAAAGTGATTAGAAAACAGGCCATGGGAGGAAGACCTCCCAGACTAAGACCATTTCAGAGCATTCAAGTAGATTTCACAGAAATGCCCAAAGTAGGAAGACTAAAGTATTTGCTGGTGATCATAGATCACTTATACAGCTGGGTGGAAGCCTTTCCCCTTACGATAGTCACTGCCAGGAATGTGGTCAAAATAATATCAGAACAGATTGTACCTGTATTTGGCCTGGTGGAAAATATTGCTTTGGACAATGGGAGCCACTTTACCTCAAGGGTGTTAAGGGGAATTATGGAAGGTTTACAAATTAGATGAGATTATCACAACTCTTGGCATCCTCCTTCCTCTGGAAAGGTAGAGAGAATGAATCAAAATCTCAAAAAGCGTATTACCAAACTAATTTTAGAAACCAAAATTCCTTAGACCAAATATCTCCCAATAACACTCCTTAGGATTAGCACAGTCCCAAGAAAAGACTTGGGATTTTCCCTCTGTGAGTTATTATATGGACTCTCTTGTATTTGGGCAGATTTACAGACCTTCCTACAACAGAAACCAAGGATCAATTCTTAAGAAACTATATACTGCCCATATCCTCCATCTTGTTATCCTTAGGTTAAAAGGACTTCTCACTCAAACTCCACCTCTTGAGTTCGCAGTTCACCACTTCCAGCCTGGCGACTTGGTGCTGATTAAGACTTGGAAAGAAGACAAGCTCCATCTAAGCTGGGGAGGTCCCTATCAAGTGCTCCTGACCACTGAGATGCCCATGTGAACAACTGAATGGGGGTGGACTCACTATACTTGAGTCAAAAAACTGGGAAAAGAGAGCTTGGAAAGAAAGGAAAAGACCAGTGAAAAGTGTGGAAAGTGCACAGGTCGCCTGATGAACCCTTAACGTTAACTCTGAGAAAAACCTAAAAAGGAAACATGGGCTGGCCCCATCTCTGGAAATTAATATGGCTGAGATGGGTTACTATACAAAACTAGAAGGTCAAAATCAAAATAGGCAGGGGACTATTCTCTACTTAATCAGGTTGGTTATTAATATGACCAAGATGGTAGCACCCCAGACTATAAGATTTAATGCCTGCCAGGTTTTATCTTGTGGGAATTTAGAAAATCAGAGACAGCTCTCACAGGTGGATAAATATCTTTGCCCTGACCCAGATGCAGCTTACAGTAGGGCATCACCCTGCCCCAGCTGGGACTATGCTTGGTGGATTACCCAATTTCAGGTTTGGACAGTAAAAATAGGGTAGGTAACTCCAAGCTGGAGGTCCTTGAAGAATAAACTACATCTATTCAAGGGGTCCCACCAAATAACTACCAGAATTTTAAATGCAAGCCTATACTCCTCACCATTGAAAATCCAGCCATTCTAGACCAAGAACCAAAAGTAGCCTCTTGGGTATATGGGTTAGGGGTAGAAATCACAGCGAAAGACCCCCAGGGTAATTTGTTCTCAAACTTATCAAGAACTCGACCTCCCATTTGCCTGGGACTACTCCAACCCCAGAACCTAACAAACACTTTACTTGACCAAATAATGACCCAAAATCATAGAAATAATTGAAGTAAAGAATTTAAGGCAAACCTTAGAAATTGAGACAGGGTACAAAGATGTGAATGCCTGAGTGGAATGGGTCAAATTTTCAGTACAAACCCTCAAGAAGAGTAACTGCTATGCGTTTGCTGTGGGACAACCTCAGACACAGGTGGTTCCATTTCCCCTAGGATGGGATACCGATCCTGAAGGAATGCATTGCATATTGGCTTTATACCAGGACAAGGATGCATGGTGAAATGAGACTTGTAAGAATCCGTCATTGTTCTTTCCCACATTGTGGAGGTCAGATCCCAGAGCAATCCTACTGTTCTCTGTAGGAAATATGAACCACTCATCTTGCCTCTCTAGGCATGGGGCAGAGTTCAATAAGCCCATGGAGAACTCTCGACTTGTACCCACATCCTAAATGTCACTGGTGAGTCAGGCAATGGCCATTACCCAGCTCTCCATATACCTTGGGTTAATGTCTGGTGGTATTGCAGGAAGAGGAACCTCCATTACCTGTTACCATTCAATTGGACTCGGACTTGTACTTTAGTTCACTTGGCCATTTCCTTCACCCTGACGTTCCATAAAATATCCAAAAATACACATGGCCATCAACACTGGAGAGACTTGACAAATTCTTTTGATCACAATATATATGTTGACTCAATAGGAGTTTCTAGGGGGGTGCCTAAGGAATTTAAGCTCTGAAACCAAATAGCTGCTGGGTTTGAGTTAGCACTTTTCTGGTGGCCAATTATTAATAAAAATGTAGATTGGATTAATTATATTTATTATAATCAAAAGAGGTTCATCAGTTATAGTCAGGGTGCCCTCAGGGGTGGCTAGCCAGCTAGATGCCACCAGCCAAATGGCCTGGGAAAACAAGTGTGTGTTAGACATGATACTAGCAGAAAAAGGGGAGCCCATATGTATTATGCCAGGTGGGAAATGTACTTTCATTCCCAACAATACTACCCCAGATGGAATCATTATAAAAGTGTTACAAGGACTGACACTCTTACCAACGAACTGGCAGAAAATGCTGGAATTGATGACCCTTTTACTGGTTGGCTGGAAGGTTAGTGAGGGAAATGGAAAGGCATGGTAGCTTCAGTCCTTACATCTTTCATAATTGTAGCAGGGGTCTCAATGGCAGTGGGATGCTATATTATCCCTTGTATAAGGGGACTAGCACAAAGGTTAATTGAAACAGCTATTAACAAACAAATGTCCATGACCTACCAGCAAAATAATTTACTGCTGTTAGACACCAAACCAGACTATGAAGAAGAAAATAACTAGTCCTAAAACGATTTGAGGATCCAAGAACCCAAAGATTAAAGTGAAAATAAGACCAAAAGATGTAAAAAAAAAATAGGAGGGAACTTCTGAGAAAACATTTTAATGGTCCATTTTCAAGACATGATAGATGTAAGTACTGGCAGCTAGCCTGCATACGTGACAAACCACAGGGCTCATGCACCTAGAAAGTCATGATAAGCAAGCAGAATGTAGAGAAGAGGTCAGCCCATAAAAGGAAATAAAGTTTCATTATCGGGAAATCAAAACTTAAGCAGGAAAGGGGACCTGGGTATGATGTTACAAGGGGATAATGAAACTTAGGCAACATCCAGGAAGATTGTAACCCCATAGTATTCAACCAGTGAGGAACTGGGGGAGGGACTTGCATGCTAGGAAATAAATTGCCTGCTGTAACTGCCCCAAGTATGCCTGCCTACCAGACACCCGATCTTGCAAGACTGCCATTAAAAGTCTCACTTCAGCTGTTCTTTGTGTCTCTGAGTCCATTCTTTGGGTATGGATGGGTGAATGTGTTTCTCACAGTATACTTTAAGGAAAATGTCTGTTATTCTAAATCGAGACATTATCCCTAATGCAGAATAAGGCATAGTTTTAAGAAGTTTGGGGCATTCTGAACAATGTGAGATATTTAATTTGGTAGGAAAGATAATGTAATCGTTTTTCTAAAAATAAAGCAGTGGAACATTCCAAGGGCCTAAGTTCTTTTTTATATATTTAAATAAGCGTTTTATTTTAGAATAGTTTTAGATTTATGCAAAAGTTGCAAAGATAGTACAGAGTTTCTATATATCCCACAGCTAGGTCCTCCTACTATTAGTGTCTTCATTTATTGTGATACATTTGTCACAATTAATGAACTAATATTAGTACATTATTATTAACTGAAGTTTATACTTTATATAGATTTTCCTAGTTTTTACCCAACATCCTTTTCTATTCCAGAGTCCAATACAAGATTAACACTTTACATCTAGTTCTCGTATTTCTTAGTCTCCTTGGGCCTCTAACAGTTTTTCAGACTTGTTCTGATTTTAATGACACTGATAATTTGGAATTATATTGGTCAGGTATTTTGTAGAATACTCCTTTAATGAAATGTGTCTGATATTTTTCTTATGGTTAAAAAGGGGTTATAGGATTCTGGAAGAAAAACCACAGAGGGAAAATCCCATTTTAGTCAGATTATTTGAAAGGTAAAGGCACACGCTGTAAATATGATTTACTACTGTTGATGCTGACGTTGGTAACGTGGCTGAAGTAATTCTTATAAGTTTTCTCCAAATTTTTGATGCTGACATTGGTAAATTGGCTAAAGTAGTTCCTGTAAGTTTTCACCACTGTAAAGTAACCTCCCCTCTTTTCATACTGTAGCCTATGAAAAGAACCATTATGTGTAGCTGATGCCTATGGAATGATAACGATGTTCCATTTCCTTGAAGGCAGAATATCTACATAATTATTTGAAATTCTGTACAGGAGATTTGTTCCTTCTTTTATACACACATACACACACACATATGAACAGTTATGTGTGTGTATTACTGATATCTATATCTGTTAGTTATTACTCATGAATATTGTTTTATATATAGATATAGATAAAACCATAATAACTCATGGATATTTATTTTATATTTTGGATTATAATTCAATACTATGTTATTGTTATTATTATTATTTTGCTCAAAATATTCAAACTTTGGTCATTTGGAGATCTTACTGTATGACTCATCTTGTATATTTCCTCACCCAGACCTAGAATCAGCCATTTCCCCCAGGAGAAGGGTCTAATTTTAAACTCTGAATATTTTACAATGACTGAGTGGATGCACTAATTTATGCCATTTCTGAAAGGAATTAATTATATTTTTTGAAAGTCTAGAAATTCTAAATCCTCCAACATTCATTAACAGGTACACTTGCTGCAATTTAGAGAAAGCTACGTGAGTTTATATGCATTTATTTTATTCTCTGCTATTTCATTCTTACTAATATCATTTTCTCATCTTCAATTATTTTTTCTTTTATTCAAGGTGCTTCCATTTTTCTATTAAATAAAAAAGTACAGAATGTGCTTTAAAGTCTTTGTATAAATGACATTACTAGCTCTACTTTGCTCAAGTGTTCTGTCAAAGGTATTGGCACAGTGCTGCAATTTTTATGCTCAAGAAATGCAAATGACTTGGTTTAAGGCATATTACATTTGCTTTTCAAATAGATGTCTTCTATTCAAACAGAATTGAGCTAGAGTGTATTAGAAATCTAAGAATTACAGACAACCGTCTTTCTACCACTTTAATACTAAATACAATTATTGCAAGCAGTGCACATAGAATGTCATCCTAATTTTTCTCCCAACATGAAAAAATATTTTTGACAATGCATTGCAACTTCCTATGATGTTCTACATCAATGACAACCTCAGTTTTTCCCCATAACTTACCAAGATTCTATTCAAATGAATCAACCTCATTTCACCTGATAATAGGAAACAAGGAGAACACTGGTTGTTTAAAATTCAAAGATCACCCTAAAGTTACAATGTATACAATGTATACAATTTACAAATCTCCTTCATACAAACATTTGCTTTTTACCAAATTATTTATCAGAATTGTCAGCTCTTGGGAGAGATGTGTTAGAGATGAATTACTCCTTCCTCCCCCAACACTAAAACGTGAAAATTAGGAAAATCAAGAATCTTATATCTTCCAGAATTGAACCAATACTTCTGAACCATTCCAGACTTTACAATAATCTCTTCTGAAAGGGAACATTAATAAGAAAGAAGAATTCATTCTAACCCTATTATGCCTTTCTGAAGTTAAAGACTAATGCTCACAGTAATCTAATAGAAAGGTTACATGATAATGACTTCTATTTCTATCAGAGTCATTGCAAATAGAAGGGTTTCATTCTCATGAAATGAGAATTTAGCCAATTTGCCAAAGCATGGAAAAACTGACAATAAAGAAAACAGAAACTAATTCCTGAATAAAAATAAACATAAGTATGGCTACAAAGAATAAAGGAGTCAGCTGACATCTCACTGAATACTAGGTTTATATCTTCACTGCTCTATGTTGGTGACAAGCTTTTCATATTTTAAAATCCTCTTTCCTTAACTAGAGAGTAAAGTTTTCAAATAGATTTAAGGACTTATTTTAACATAAGAAAAATGAATATATTGAGAATTTCACATATTTTTATTAATTAGCATATTATCTTGGGACTTTTCACATTCATCATATAGACTTACGAACATTTCCTTCAGAGATTGCCCTCATCAGAGCTACATCTTTCATGACCTATTATAGTAGCCATTTGCTGTAGAAATGTACAAGGAAAGTCCAGTTTTCTTTCTCTGTCTCTCTCTCTCTCTTTAGCATATACTTTGGATTGTCCAAATGGCCTTTTTTTAAAGGACCCATTGCTGAAAATATCATATTGTAATGCTTGTTTCCTTCAAAGAGATCATTATTCTCTGAAATCATCTTATTTGTTTATTTACTTAAAATTGTATTGTCTGCCTCACTTCATTAGATCTTTAATTACATAGGAGAAGGCTTTCCACTTTGGTTATAAATATATTCACAATATCTAGAAGAATTTATTATGTGTAGTAGACATCCAGTAAACAATTTTGAATAAATTTATGAATTAAGGGACCCAGCAAGCAAGCAAATACTATCAGAGATTGTATTTCTGGAAAAGTAAGAGGAAGTTACTTACAAAAGCTAACACAGTTGTATTGGATACATTCTCCCATGATGGCTCACGCCTGTAATCCCAGCACTTTGGGAGAGTGAGACAGATGGATCACAAGGTCAGGAGTTCAAGACCAGCCTGGGCAATATGGTGAAACTCCGTCTCTACTAAAATAAAATATATAAAAATTAGTCAGGCATGCTGGCACACGCCTGTAGTCCCAGCTACTCGGGAGGCTGAGGCAGAAGAATCACTTGAACTCGGGAGGTGGAGGTTGCAGTCAGCCGAGATTGCGCCAGTGCACTCCAGCCTGGGCGACAGAGTGAGACTCTGTCTCAAAAAAATAAGTAAATAAAAGAATTCTAGGCACCAGGAAAAACTCATGAATTCTATCAACAAATATTCACTTAATGCTTGTTTTGTGACCTGAATTTAGCCAGGCATTTACAATTAAGACATAGAAACAAGTGTCTTACTTTTACTGACCTCAAAATCTTAGCAGAGAAGAGAAAAAAGTAAATAGATTATAAGAAATTGAAAGAAG
The DNA here is from genome assembly GCF_009828535.3 of Hylobates moloch. NCBI lineage: Eukaryota > Metazoa > Chordata > Mammalia > Primates > Hylobatidae > Hylobates > Hylobates moloch. Next base: position 25,388,971 of record NW_026652290.1, read on the forward strand.
CACTGTATGAATAGTAATCTTAGGGTGTTATGAGAGGAAAAGTTCTGAAAAAAGGATGAAGTTGGGATTGAAGGGTATTCTCAAAAGCAATATTGTATTAGTCAGTTCTTGTATTGTCATAGAGAAATATTTGAGACTGGGTCATTTATAAGCAAAATAGGTTTGGTTGTTTCGTGGTTCTGCAGGCTGTACATGAAGTATGATGCTGGAATCTACTGAGCTTCTGAGGAGGCCTCAGGAAACTTACAATTATGGCAGAAGACAAAGCGGGAGCAGGCACATCACATGGCCAGCGTAGGAGCAAGAGACAGGAGTGAGGAGGTGCCACACACCCTTAACAACTACTTCTCTCAAGAAGTCACTCATTATTGCAAGAGTGGCACCAAAGGGATGGTGCTGAACCATTCATAAGAAATCCATCCTCATGAGCAAATCACCTCCCACCAGGCCAAACTGCCAATACCAGAGGTTACAATTCAACGTGAGATTTAAGGGGGGACACACATCCAAACCATATCAAGTATTTTACATATTATTTCCGGCTTGATGTCATTCCATTAATAGTTATAGGTCCTCAGTTGTTATCTCCTCAAAAAATCTTCAGCTCTATATTCTTTCTCCAAATGCATATCAAACATATACTGGACACTCCCTCTGTAATACCCTTGTCTTTTTGTATACAGATATCATTTTTATATATATATATATATATATATATATAATGTGTGTGTGTTTAAAGAATGTATATAAAGGATTCTGTATATATAAAGTATATGTGTATATATGTATATACACACTCATAATTTATATACACATATATACTTTATATATACTTTGCACATGCATACATATATAATCCTTTATTCTCTGTATGCTGTATTCTGAATAATTTAATACAATGTTCTAGTTCATTAATTCTTCCTATTCTGTGTCCAGTCTGCTTTCTGAATCCACTTCCAATATGGTCTTTAAGGGTTTTTGTTGCTGTTGCTTTGTTTTGTTTTTTATGGGGTCTTCCACTGTCACCCAGGCTGGAGTGCAGTGGCGTGATCTCGGCTCACTGCAACCTCTGCCTCCCGGGTTCAAGCGATTCTCCTGCCTCAGCCTCCTGAGTAGCTGGGATTACATGTGTGCACCACCACACCTGGCTATTTTTTGTATTTTTAGTAAAGATGGGGTTTCACCATGTTGGTCAGGCTGGTCTGGAACTGACCTCGTGATCTGCTTGCCTTGGCCTCTCAAACTGTTGGGATTACAGGTGGGAGCCACAGCACCTGGCCGACCTTTAAGGCTTTTAATATTGGTTATTGTATTCTGATCTTCTAGATGATTTGTCTTAATCATCTTTACTTTTTATACTTTTCCATTTCCTGTAATTAAGTTTGACTTTAAACATGAAAAGCACAGTTGCTTCCAAATCTCTGTCTGTTCATTCTTACATGTCAAGTTTATGTCAGTGTGTTTATAAAGATTATTGTTTATGAGGCTTTATGTCACAAACCATAAGCCTGGTAAACATTGATAATTGGTAGTCACTGACCTAGATGAAAAATTCCAGAAGAAAATCATATAAGTCTGCCTCAACACACACTTCAAGGCTTACAAATCCACTGCCAACACAGACTGCATATACTCAGAGTCATACCTGTGTGAGAGCTACTTTTGAGACCACAATTTATCAAGGAGAGGTTCTTTCCATTTCAATACTCTCTTTCCTTTTTCTTCTCCTGCTTGGGTTGATCTCTACTCTAAAGCACTTTGGGATTAATGTAAAAAGATATATTTATTGCTGTATTCTCTTTTCCTGAGGATTTAAATCTTTGTAGAAAGCTTAATGTTAAAAAAAAAAAATCTATGACTTTCCATGTTGAGTTTTGCCCTAGAGGCTGCTGACTTGAAGCCCGTGTGTGTGTGTCATTGAAAATTATATTTCTGTATACTCACATTGTGACAATAGAAATATTATATAAGGATAATTGCTGAATAGTAAGGACCTACAAATTAAGAATATTTCACAGACAATATTAGTGTTTATAAATTGGTCAAGAATCCCTCAGTGCCACTACCTAGTCTTGCAGGTGATGCAGTAAGGTGCAGGTCCTTTCCAATACATAAAGTTGCCAAAATTTAGAGACAGCTTGAAGCATCAAAGCTTTTTATCTTAGAGTTTTTGAGGATTAGAAACAGGTAATGGAGAAAGAAAAGAGGGGAGGGGAGAGGAGGAGAAAAGGAGAGGAGAGGAGAGGAGAGAGAAGATAACAGACTCAGTGATAAACATATGACTGACCTCATAGAGGGGTCATAAATGTGGAGTGAAAAATGTGGCTTTCTCTATGCAATATATAATTATTTGCCATCAATTCTAAATATTCTATTTATTAAAATATTAATTTATTTAAAATAGATTGTATTTTCTTTCTACAAAAGGAACAATTATCATTACAGGTTTAGGCTCATCTCGTAAATAAATAAGTAAGTGCTTTATGAAAATAAATGCATCCTTTTTGTTCTGGTCCAATTAATTGCAAGAATATCCTCCTTTTTATTTTCTGGGAGGTTTTACATTGTAAAAAATTATAATGAATGTAAAATATATAAAGAAAAGTGTTATGTCATCTATATTGAAAAGAGATGATAGTTACTGTCAAAGGGGATTAGATTAATAAAATGTTCTAGTTCATTAATTCTTTCTATTCTGTGTCCAATCTGCTTTCTCAATCCACTTCCAATATGACCTTTAAGGCTTTTTTTTTTAGATCAACCGTCGCCCAGGCTGTCAAAGGAGAAAAAATCTTCAGAGAATAATTAACCCCATCCTTTATTTCTATTCATTTACTTCAGAGAAATCATATCTACTTGAACAAAGAACACTGTGCAACTACTGTGTGTCACTTTAGTAACAAATATAAAAAGGCTCTATGAAAAATAATGTTGGTATTTTGATAGAGACTGCACCTGTAGACACAATCCTAAATCCATATGAAACCAGAAGAAGAGCCCAAATAGCCAAAGCAACCCTTAGCAAAAAGAACAAAGCTGAAAGCATCACTTTACTTGCTATCAAATTGTATTACAAGGCTATATTAACCCAAACAGCACGGTACTGGTATAAAAATAGACGCACACATAGATTCATGGAACAGAATAGAGAATTCAGAAATACAGCCACTTATCTACAGCTAACTGATCTTTGACAAAGTAAACAAAAACATACAGTGGGGAAAGGACACCCTTTTCAATAAATGATGCTTTAAAAATTGGATTGTCATATGAAGAAGACTGAAATTAGACCTGTATCTCTTATATCTAAAAATAAACTCAAGATGAATCAAACACTTAAACTTAAGACCTAAAGCTATAAAAATACTAGAGAAAAACCTAGGGAACACTCCTCTGCACATTGATCTAGGCAAATAATTCATGACAAAGACCTCAAAAGCACAAACAACAAAAACAACGATAGATAAATGCGACTTAATTAAATGAAAAACCTTTTGCACAGCAGAAGAAATAATCAGCAGAGTGAACACCCTGAAGAATGGGAGAAAATATTTGCAAACTCTGAACTGACAGAAGACTCATATCCAGAATTTACAAGGAAATCAAACAATGGCAACAATAACAACAAAAATAACACCAGTAAAAAGTAGATGAAGGAAATGAATAGACATCTGTCAAAAGAAGACATACAAGTAGCCAACAACCATTTAAAAAGTGTTCAACATCTCTAATCGTCAGAGAAATGCAAATTAAAATCACAATAATATATGATCTCACTTGTCAGAATGGCTATTATTAAAGAGTTAAAAAATACCAGATGCTGGCAAAGACATGGAGAAAAGGGAACACACACACTGTTGGTGGGAATTTAAATAAGTGCAAACTGTATGGAAAACAGTATGGAGATTTCTCAAAGAACTAAAAATGGTACTACCACTTGACCCAGCAATCATATTACAGGGTACACACCCAAAGGAAAAGAAATTTTTTTATTAAGAAATACCTGCATTTGTATGTTTATCATAGCACTATTCATAATAGCAAAGATGTGGAATCAACCTAAGTGTCCATTAAGGGCTGGATAAAGAAAATATGGTGTATATATATGCACCATAGAATGCCATTTAGCCATTATAGCTAAATGTTATTTAATTTAAAATATAATGAAATTATGTCTTTTGCAGTAACACAGATGAAACTAGAGGCCATTATCTTGAGTGAAACAACTCGGAAACTAAAAGTCAAATACTCCATGCTCCCACATGTAAGTGGGAACTAAATAATGGTACATTTGGACATAGGGTGTGGAATAACAGTCATTGACGACTTGCAAGAGAGGTGGGGAGAGATGAGCAATCACTAAATGAGTAAAAAGTTCACTACTTGGGTAATGATTACACTAAAAACTCAGACTTCAGCACTGTGCAATATACACATGTAATAAAACTACATTTGTACCCCTAAAATTTAGACAAATAAAAAGTAAGTTAAGTTAAATGAAACATCTCTGTATAGTTGTTATTAATTCTGTACAGAAGAATAGTTGAAATGCTTCAGAGAAAAAGAATTGCACTAATTTGAAACCGAACTGGAATTGCAAATAGCAAAAAGATATATTATTCCTTTAAAAATGCAGTTGCTTCACTGTTACTGTCTGGAAAGTTATGTAGAAGATTATGAATCCATATCAGAAATCAAGAGAGAAAAGACAAAGAAGTAAATTTGCAAGTTAGGCTGTGAGAACACTGAGAATGGCAGTAGGCATGAATACTTTGACCATATTAACTGCAAGCTGCTTGAAGCTACACTCATGCCTTATTAATCTTTTCATCCCTAACAGAGTGCCAGACGCTTGGTAAAAACCAATGGATATTTGAAGATTCTCCGGGCAATTGAAAGAAGGAATTAATGAGCACATTCGATAAGCACTTTGTAGGCTGTAATAGACAATCACATGCCTTTTATTATTTGTAATTTATAATAATGCTTCTGTGCACACATTTCATCTCTGTTTTGTTATCATTGTTTTAACAGATACAGTAAGGAATAGGTTGGAATGGTCACAAAGCAGGGTATGTTTCTTTTACTGGGAAACGCTGTAGACAATGTGTGGGTCTTTATGTACATCCTCCAAGTAGAGCTGAAATGGCATGACACCACCCTTTTGAGGATTCCACTCTACTTGGGAAAACAGAAAGATCCAGCTCAGCATTAGGAGGTAATTCCATATAGGCGTCTAAGTAGTACAGAAGATAGAGACAGAAAGGGAAATTTTTGACTTGACTTATTGCCTAGGGAGAAAGGGACAAAGAAGTTTAAGCTACAGAGGAATGCCAGTGATTATGTTGTTGACAGTTGATGAACACACATTTTCTCAATTCTTGATTCTGAAACTATTGAGAAGAAGTGATGAAGCAGTGTTTTGAAATAAAACTAAAAATGATTCCAGGAGGGAGCTTTAATGACTAATAATCAAAGTTAAGGCTCAGATGCAGTTTTCTCTCAACAACAAAATCATAACCTCCTGAGATAAATCATAGTTTATTGTAAAGTTGGCAAACAACAGTGCATACTGGGAGATAAAGAGGAAATTAGCTTTGCCTTTTCATTAAGTAGCTGGAGCCAAATGTAAGTCATAGTGTTTAAACAAGAGAGTGGCCCAGCAGATACTATTGGGGCAACATCAAATACCCATCCCCATCCCTCCCCTCCCTTGCCCTCCAACACACATATATGCTAATAGTGGACTGTGGGATCACATTAGTGTTCACTTTCCAATCCAAAACCAACATTAGAAATCCTTGCCTGTAGGAAGCCTTTCCAGAAGCTTCTCTTTCTTGGTATTAAGGAAAATTTTTATAAGTTTATCTAAATAAAATATGTACGTGTTCTTAAATCCATAATTTGTTTTGGCCTCAGCCTTAAAAATTTGAGTATCAGTTGAGAAATTCTGCTCCCGAAGCAGGATATTTCCCTGACCGCTTTGCTGGACTCACGTCACGGTGGTTTTGTTTACTCAGCCCGCCGCTCTAAACTTCTCACAGGCGGGAGTGTGCATGAGCAAATGAGGCAGGAACTGGAGTGCATGAGCGCTGAAACCTCTAGCCACTTCGGTGCTGGCATGAACTCCATGTGGGCCCTACAGCAGCATCTAGGTGAGGGTGCGTGTGACTCCCCGAAGCCCCGGGGGAGCATATTACAGTGCTCTTTTAGTTCTGCCATCCGTGAACAGCTTAAGTGTTAACAGTTCAGTGGGCCATTTGATTCATCATGTGAGGTGGCTGCCCTCTGCCAGCGAGGGCAAAGGGCCAGTGTGACTGCCTTTTGTATGCACACTAGTGGCTCCTGAACTCTTGTCCAGCATCCAGGAAAAATAAGGCCGCACAGATTGAAGGATGGTAATCTCAGCGGGAAGGGGAGCTGAAAAGGGGATGGGCATGGGGGTAGGTAATTTTCTCTTGAAGAACCTGGTCTCCAGCTGGATTCTTCTGCAAAATTTTGCCGTCAGGCTGTCCCTCTGAAATCAAGCCACTTCTCCATGACATCCAGCTGCTTCTCCTCTCCTGTCCGACTGAGTCTGGGATTTTTATAGGAACAGGATGGGAGGCGGGGCAGGCATGGGTGGTTTATGAAAAGCCAGCATAGGAGCAGGAAAATTGGGATATAAGATCTCACTTTGGGCTGCGGTTTCAGGCTTTTCGGCTTGAGGGTGGAGATTTCACCACCCTATCACTTTCGCCCATTTTCTTGGGGAACAGAATGCAATTTTTAACGTAGACAATTTTTTCTGCTTTTCCAAAAAAAGAATGCCGTTTTGAAAAGAAGAGTAAGCTCTCTGTTTCTTTTTTGATAGATGTAGATATGAATTATATATGCATATACAACTTTATATATTCTTAGAATAGCATGTTCCACAGACTCTTGATAATGTACAATATTCTGTATTTGGTATAAAGCGTTAGTCTTAAACAGAAAAAAAATGTAATATTAGCATCGAATAAGAAAGTAGAAGAGAAGTTCTGCAGCTCATAGAAAGGAAGCTCCATTGAAATGTTGTGCTAAATTTTTCATACAAGCCTATTTTAATTTAAAATTACCTTTTTTCTTCCTGAAACTCACACCCAGCTCACTCAAGCAATAATCGTTTAATCAATGTAAAACACAAAATGTATTTCGAACACAATAGCAACAAATTCATATAGTACCTAGAAATTAATATAATATTTGCAATAGTTATATGGAACAAACTATATGAAGCAAATAAGAATATATAAATATGTGTAAAAATATATTGTATTCCCAGGTAGAAAACCCACGATATCAAAGATGTCAATTCTCCATGAATTAATCTAAAAATTAAGTGCAATCACAGTGATAATTCTATCATACCTTGAAACAGAAAAGTATAGGGGTGTAAGAGCAATGTAGTATTGATAGACAGTTGATTGTAAGGTTTTTAGCAGCTTTTTAAAATCTAAAATTGACACATAATAAATGCATATATACAGAGTGTAAAATCTGATAAAATTTAAAATCTGATAAAATTTAACATATATAAAAACCCGTGAAACCATCACAACAGTTAAGATAATGGACAGATCTATTATCAAATTTCCAGAAATTTGCTGCAGACATTAGTGTTTCCAGAATTAAGAGGTAAATGACATTGGGCAACTCATTTTAGAAATATTTTCTTCACCTTAAAAATTGAGATACTGTGCATCAAATAGTATGTGTGTGATTGTGTGTGTGTGTGTGTGTGCCTTAAATGATTAATATACATGAAATGCTTAATGCAGTGACTTTAATATTTTAAATATTTAATTTATTATTATCATTATCATAATCAAATGTTGTTTTTGGTTTTCATTACTCTGAAATTTGTTTTAATAATTCCTTGCATCCTAGAGGATACATTTCCCTAGTTTCTAGTTACGGTAATTATGTCTAAAGTGACCTCTCCAACACCTACTGTACCCACTAAGAACTACAAAATATCCTCTGTCATGTTAAGATAGGATATATGGAGTAAGGTGGCCACTTTTAAACTTTGAGAAATGAAATTCAGTTGAGAAATGCAAATGTGTACAGTCTTAGAATGATATACACCCTTATCTAGGTCATATCGTAGGCGAATCCCTATGACTTTTTGATGTAATTGGGAACAAAAGCCCAATCCATGTTTTTGGAGCCCAGCTGCTAGTTTGGGTATGGGGTGTTTGACTCCTCCAAGTCTCATGTTTAAATATGATCCCCAATGTTGGAAGTGGAGCCTAGCGGGAAGTGTTAGGGTTGAGGGTCCATATCCCTCATGAAATACTTGCTGCCATGCTTGTGGTAATGAATGAGTTATACAGCTCTCCTCTATTGGTTCCCAGAGAGCTGGTTGCAAGAGAGAGCCTGGTCACCCCCCCAACACTCTTGTTTCCTCTCTCACCATGTAATTTCTCCAAATCTGCTCCCCTTCACCTTTCTCCATGGATGGAAAGAGCCTGAAGCCTTTACCAGAAGCAGATGCTGGCACTGTGCTTCTTGTACAGCCTCCAGAACCATGAGCTAAATAAAATCTCTTTTGTTTATAAATTACCTAGCCTCAGGTATTCCTTTATAGCAACACAAATGTACTAAGACACTCCCCTTCTTTTTCATCCCTTCCTCTTTGACATATACCTTTTAAAGACTTGCCAACAGAGATATGGCTCTTTAATAATACAAAAATGGGATTTGTCAAATTGGAGCACAGATTCCCAGTAACAGTTTGCTTAACCCAGTATTTCATTCCCTAGAGGTGGTATAAACCAGAAAATTAGAGAGTCTTTTGCCTTAAAAATATGTTGGAGGTTTTCCTGATTACTGGTAAAAGGGAGAAGTGATGTTATCCTTAGTTACTAAACCTGGTAAGTCTGTCTGCCACAGCTTTGGGAGTAGGTTACCCCAATATATTTTTATTGTACATGTGTATATATGTGTGTCAATATGTTTTAATGTTAACTGTTTAGTCAATCATGTTTTTGCTATCCAATAGAAATGGGCTAGGTCAGCTGTCCTTAATCACATACACCACGACTTAGTATTATCAATCTGCAACGTTTTAGACCTTGACAACAGTGTCCCATATGTGTAAAGATAACATCACCTTACCCGAAGGAGACACTTTATTTTTGTGTTAGAAAATATGCATATCCACAGGCATCTTCATATTTCTAAAATTCAAAGTGTAGAAAGAGGGAATTTGGTGGGGTACCTTTACTGATGAAAAGTAATTTCTCATTTACCTCCTCTAAGAAATGTGTGCTTAATTCTTACTTTCTGCTGAGTCTCCTCTATCAGGGATTTAGCCTCTATTTATGTTGCTTAGTTCTCTGTAGTCAATTTCTCTGCATATTTTGCAAATTGACTCTTTTTCCTTCTTAGCACTGATGGTTCTATAAAGCACTGGATGTAGTGCAAACCCAATTAAAGCCAAACTAATTAACTATGACTATATTATATACAAATTGCACTTGTCTTTGTGTGAAAAAGGCACTGTGTGAATTCTCTTGGGCCTTCATCGTTTTATGGCATGCACTTTTGGTGTCTACTACAAATATTTTTGTACTAATGGTACTATTTTGTACTAATGGTACTAATATTTTCGGTCTTTTTCAGATTCCTTTTGTTTGCATAAAATACAGGACTCCATGCCATGTTTCCTGGCCACAGAAAGCAAAGAATCTGCTTTGTAATGAAAACAAAGCCCTTTTTAAAAGCGTTCAAGAAAATGCTTTTTATAGCAAATGAATAAATAACCTGTGAAATTCTCCATGATTGAATATTATTAAGTCAAACAGGCTTATTAAGATTCATAAAGCAATTAGAAGCATTAGACTGAATTCTCTTGTCAGTTTCTTGTGCCTGTCCTCACATTAAAGCCAATGGAAGCTGTATGCTTTTGGCTGTGGGCAAAATGTAGCCCATTTTGAATAAGAATAGCATCTGCAATTATACTAGCTGAGATAAAAATTAAAAGGTTCATCAATTCTCATGCTTCAGAGCATAAGATTATAACCAGATGGTGCCAGAAAGTTTCTGCTGGGCATGAGGATTCACTAATGGACAGGTGCATTAGGACAATTTTCCTTTGGCCTCCCTCCTCATAATGCCTCACACACACACAGATGCACCAAACACAGGACATCAAAACAAAGGAGACATTTGCATTTTACCAAGATGAAATCCTCCCATGGCCTAACAATATTGAGATTCAAATCCTAGCAGGTGTAGAACATTTCAGTGCAAACATTTTAGAATTGAATTCAACTCAACAGCAATAACTTATCTTCTGCTTCTAGACTGGCTGGTTTTGTCTTTACAAGTGCCATCTTAATTTTCATTAAACTAAATTTACCTCAGGGCATAAAATATAGGAAAATATTTGCTAGTGCAAAAAAGATCTAAGTCATTAAAATTTATAAAACTCTACACCTGGATGTGAAAAATCAATTAATTGATACATATTCATTGTTCAGCAGTTTCCACGTAGTGTTTGGGTTTATGAAAAAATATAATAGAAAAATGAGATATTATAGTAGCCTTCAGGTAGCTGAGAATTCTCCTTTCAAGCTAAAGACATAAAACAAGACAATATGAGATTTTATGGCATACTATATAAATTCAATAGGAGTCCAAAAAGATAGTGTAATGAAGCAATCAGGCAAGTTCTTGATTTAGATAAATACAAATATATGTGTATGTGTATACACACACACTCATATATAAATAAATATATCTTATTTATACCTGTAATTGTGGAAGACTGATAAAATACCAGGGGATTGTTATTTGCTACTGTCGTTTTTTTTGAGTATCCAAAATACTAAAGCCATTTATTTTTGGTTTTCAAAGCTCTATAAAATTTCCAGTGTATATTTTCTTTACTTAAATAGTATTATTATATACTTGCAAAATTTATAGTACTAAATTAATTTGAAAAATTGTTTCATATTAATATTCTCTAGACCCCCAATGAATGATATATTGTATTTTGGGGGGTTTACCTGAACCACCTGTATTAGAGAGAAGTGCTAATCTTATTTTAATAAACAAATTGTGTACTAAAGAAAGCTGGTCATATATTCTTTACTTTTACTCCTCACAAAATCTTTCATTAGAACATATAAGTCCAACTCTCTGTACAAAGTTTCATAGTTTATTTCTTTAATTCCATAATCTATTTTCCATATTCATAGTAAATTAATATGTTCTAGGAATGTAGGTCATCTTGGACAGATAGTAGAAATTTAACACAAATTGGTTGTGTAACAGTTAAAAAAAAAATCATAACTAGCCTATAGAGACAACAATTCATGCTGAATGAAATAGTCCAGGCATTGAAGGATAACTAATGGGCCCTGCATTTCCTGGGGTTTGTGTGAACAAGAGGTCATGAACATTTTTAAGTGAGTTATGTGCACTCTTTGTTCATAGAAGCTATGTTCTTGTGTATAAAATTTGATAACCTGAAAACAATGTCGACAACAATCACAAAAGTTTTGAATTTGAATTGCAGTTTAAAATAACTTTAAAAGTTTGTCAAAATATTCTTCTTTAAATAACTCTTTTCTATCCAGGGCATCTGCAATTACTTGAAATTTTTCCCTTTTAAAGGAATCAATTAATAGTGGATTTCACTTATTAGTCCTACTGTTCCTCTTGGAGAAATACTAGAACAAATTGTTCTCTTGTCCACAATAGCAGTCCTTTAAATATGAATAAACATATTTGAACACGCATTTAAATGTTTTTATATCACTCAGTCATAATGGTCAGAGGTATCTGGGCAAATGTCCTTTTGTCCTTCTTAAGTGGAGATTATTTAATTGCAAACAGCTTATTACTTTTTTTTATCACTGTGAAGTGTAAGTACTTTCTGTGATAAAAACATTGTCATTTTTATTAATGCAGCTTATGTTTGAGTTTACATATCTGGAAGTTACTACATTGTTTTAGGTGTTCAGTGTCCCAAAATTGATGTTTTCCACCTGAGTCATCCTACTCTCCTTCATACAATAATATCACAAATTTGATTTTTTATTAAAATCTTTACATTCACTTCTGTAAAATTTACCTTGTTTATTTTATTTTGGTATTGTGATTCATCAGGTTTATTTTAAATCTTGATTAGCAATTTATCATACAGACTATTGGATTAGTTCCAGGATTCCTGCAAATAGGAAAATCTGTGGATGCTCAAATCCCTTATATAAAATCATGTAATATTTGCATTTAACCTACGTACATCCTCCCCTATACATTAAATCATTTCTAGATTACTTATAATACTTTGTACAATATAAATTAAAGCTACTCTGTAGCTTTAAAACATTTGTATTATTTTTTATTGTTGTACTATTTTTTCTTATTTTTAGAATATTTAAGATACTTTTTATCTGTGGTTGGTTGAATCTTGAATCCACAGATGTAGAACATATGGATATGGAGGGTCAAATATAAGCTACTCACTTCAGCTTTATTTAACTTCACTTTATTTTCATAATAAATGTGTCATAAGAGAATACATTAAGTCCTGTCTTTTAAGTCCTGAGGACTAAACAAGTACAGAGGTATTAGCTGACAACTGGATCTAGTGTTTACATAATATATGTATAGTAACTATTAACAAAAGATCAATGAGATCTGCAGAGGTAAAAGCAGAACTTTATTTAAAAAAAAATTTACATACTGGGGAAGCACAGCCTTCAGTACAAGTGAACGTGTGCTCTCTGAAGAACAAAGGGAGGATTTGGCTTAAACAGAGAAATTTCTGTTTCAGATTCTCAATCAGGTCTATCTATGCAAATGAAGTATTCAAATTGTTTAGTTCTGATTGGTCAAAATGGTTGAGCCCTGATTGTGTTGTTTCCAAGCCCCAAGCCAGAAGTCCAGAAGTCTCTGTCAGTTGGCCAGTGGAGAGGAGCGGTAGGGATGAGAGGGGACACACATGTTTCCAGCTAGTTTATCTTGGCACCTTGGCACCAACAATAGGAACTGTTTGGCTTGATGGTGGAAAGGGAGGTCCTGTGACACTTTCACAACATTTTTCGGAGCACACAGAGTACATAATCCCTCCCTCATTCAGCCATTGCTGGTTCATTTTGTATGCTGGTAAAGGACTTAATTTAATATAACAACAAGGTGACTGAAAACATACTAGGTAATCTATGCTCATTTAACCTTAATAAAAAGTCTATTTTCTTGAATTCTTGAAGAATATTTTATTTTATTTTGATGGGAGGGGAAATAAAACAGGGAAGTATTAAAAAAAATTAAGTATTTTCATTGAAGTTTTAATATTTTGAGTCTATAAAACAAACTCATAATACACAGATTAACAGGGTAAAAAGGCATACAAATTTTATTACAAGCACACATGTGTATGGAAGTCATACAAATTATCAAAACCTCAAAAAAAGGCAAGATGGTTAAGCTTTTATACTGTCTTGAGGCCACAGAAAGAACTGGGCCTTGGGAACATGGAAAAATAGGGTATGAGAAGGAGAGAACAGGAAAGGCCTGGCTAGCAAAAGGAGGCTTGTTGTGCAGATGAAACCTCACAGGTAGCAGCCCTCAGAAAGAATAGATGACAGCCAGTAGCAAATTTTTCTGTCAGACCTTTAGAGATGTCACACTCTTTGTTAATCTTTCCTAGATATGGAAAGAGGGGCTGGAGGCAGGGGTTCAAAGAAAGACTATTTGCATTCATTGTTTACTGCATTTTATTTCTTTTTCATATGTAAATCTCCCGCACAAAAGAAAACATTTAAGCTATTCTTGTGTTTTTACCTTTTTTGAATAGCCATCTTGAAATATGTTTAAAAGTTATATTTTAAGGTGAAATATTTTGATTTCCTTCCCAAGCAAATCAAATTGTCAGTGTATTAGTCTGTTCATTCTCACATTGCTATAAAGAAATAACTGAGACTGGGTATTTTTTTGTTTTGTTTTGTTTTGTTTTGTTTTTAGATGGAGTTTCACTCTTGTTGCCCAGTCTGGAGTGCAATGGTGCAATCTCAGCTCACCACAACCTCTACCTCCCGGGTTCAAGCAATTCTCCTGCCTCAGCCTCCCAAGTAGCTGGGATTACAGGCATGTGCCGCCATGCCCAGCTAATTTTGTATTTTTAGTAGAGACAGGGTTTCTCCATGTTGGTCAGGCTGGTCTTGAACTCCCGACCTCAGATGCTCCATCCACCTCAGGCTCCCAAAGTGCTGGAATTATAGGCATAAGCCACTGCGTCTGGCCAGGGTAACTTATAAGGCAAAAAGTTTAATTGACTCATGGTTCTTCGGGGTGTACAAGAAGCATGATGGGCTTCTGCTGGGCTTCTGGGGAGGCCTCAGGAAACTTACAATCATAGAGGAAGATGAAGGGGGAGCAAGCATGTTACATGGCCAGAGCAGGAGCAAGAGAGGGAGGGGATAGGTGCTACATATTTTTAAACAACCAGATCTCATGAGAACTCACTGTTGCGAGGACAGTACTAAGGAGATGGTACTAAACCATTTATGAGATATCTACGCCTATGATCTAGTCACCTCCCACCAGGACCCACCTCCAACACTAGGGACTACAATTTGACATGAAACTTGGTAGGGACACAGATCCAAACCATATCAGTAAGCTACACATGAATCTAAAGAATTAATCTCCATTATTCTGAATAATAAAAATGCAAATATTCGGTAAGAAAAAGTCAGTTCTGTTTAAATTTTCAAATATCCAACATATTTAAATTATTAAGCTCTATTTCACCAAACTGAAGGTCAGGCAGCTATTTCTCATGGCCCAGCAACGAAATGCAAATGAACTGGGGAGGAAGAGAGTTTGTATTTCTGCAACCGGTTACAGGGAGAAGGCCAGGAAATTATCACCAACCAAGTCAAAATTACAAAGTTTTCCAGAGCTTATATACCTTCTAAGCTATATGTCTATGTGTAAGTGTGCATTTATCTAACTACATTAGTGATGAACTTCTTTTAATCTATAACTAAGGTCTGAGGCCGGGAGACCTTCCTCTGGAGCCTCAGTAAATTTACTTAAGCTAAATGGGTCCAGGTGCTGGAGTGATTACCTTTATCTTGTCTCCTGCTAAATCATGGAGATTTGGACCCTTTACATCCTCAATAAACTTGTTTGTGGAGACCTGGGGAGTTTCCTCAGACCCAAATGAAATGTGTTTAATCCTAAATGGGTCCTGTTAAGAATTCCTTCATTAATTTGTCATGCTTTAAGGCCCAGGAAAGGCCTGGGCAAAACACTTGGTGGGCTTTTGTTACATACCAGCCTTTGTATAAGGGCACTGGCTTTTACTGTTTAACTTGACCATTCGGTGAGTACTGAAACAGTTGTTATGGAGGCCTGTGTTAGTGGCCTGCTACAGTTTGAGTAGATCCATAATAGTCTCCATGGCATAAATTCTAGAAAATTACCTAAAAATGTACTGTTATTAAGAAGAGAGTAGTATATTCTTTTGTTCGTGGATGTAAAATGGTTATTAACAGGCCTGCAATAAATTATCTCTTTATCAGGGGTTTGGAGGAATGCCCCAAGCGGTATAAAAGGAAGTTGGCTTGCTCATAGCTTACTTTAAAATATTTAATAGCATATATTTTATTTTTTATTTATTTATTTATTTTTTTTTTTGAGACAGAGTCTCGCTCTGTCACCCAGGCTGGAGTTCAGTGGCGCAATCTCGGCTCACTGCAAGCTCCGCCTCCCGGGTTCACGCCATTCTCCTGCCTCAGCCTCTCCGAGTAGCTGGGACTACAGGCGCCCGCCACCACGCCCGGCTAATTTTTTTGTATTTTTAGTAGAGACGGGGTTTCACCGTGGTCTCGATCTCCTGACCTCGTGATTCGCCCGCCTCGGCCTCCCAAAGTGCTGGGATTACAAGCGTGAGCCACCGCGCCCGGCCAATAGCATATATTTTAAAATATATAATAGCATATATTTTAATATATCCTATTATTTTTAATAGCATATATTCTGGATAACAAGAGATTTAATCTGTGGAATAATTTTAGCAAGATACACTTGGACTACTTGGGACTACCTACAGGAATAAAACCAGTAGTCTATGATTTATGAACATACTTCTCAAAAAACATTGAGTTTGTAACAATCTGAAGTTGAGATGCTTTGTGACAAACATGTTTCTATTTGCTTAAACAATGTAGCTACATGTAGGACTTAGATACCTCAAATGTTAAACTGCCTCACCTGATGCCACAAGAAAAGATGTGGAAAGCTGCATTAGCATTATCAGATCTCACACATTAATTTATTTGTGCCTTAGTATTACCCGTATCCTTAAAATTATTAGTAAATTACGTGGAAAATCACTGATTTTTGTGAACATGATTTGCCAACCCAATTATTTGTGATATCGCTGGTTTTCTAAAATGCATTGACCATAAATCTATAGGAACTTTTTGTAATAAGCAGTCAAGTAATCATTTGGTGAACTTACATTATGAACCTGAAATTAGCTGAATCCCACAAGCCTTGACTGATCACGTTCTTTAGAGTAGGTATTGCATTACGTATTATGAAAGATATAGTGAGATATTTATATATAAAGATAATCTGCTTTCCAGATGCAACCCAAGGAAAGATGGTCTGTAATGGCAATCCAAAATCATGGCAAAAATGTATTCCACAATGCAGATACTTCTAAAAATAAAGATACAACTAGAAAAGTCTTATGGCAGAATTATGGCATGAGTTGGGCATTTGTGAATAATATTAAGCTCGACAGGTAAAGATGCAGGGTAGGAGTATTCTAGCTAATATGAACGGCTGAGGTGATGTGCATTAGATAGCACTCTAATCAGGACAGTTCAAATCATCTTTTAACTCTATCAAAATTTGCTTCTATATGTGATAATTGTTTGAAACTTTTACATCTAAAATTTTATAATATTAATTGTATGATTATTACGTATATTTGTGTTGCCTCCAAAAAGATATCAAAGATGACATGGCATAAATTATTGACATAAAGTAACTCCTACCTAATAGTTAAATTAGTCAAATTTTTCATTCAGTTAAAATCATTACTGGATTACCAATGAAACCCTTCAGGGTACTTTTAGCATGTGACATAAAATACAGATATTGTAATATCAGAGAAACAATCCAATGTGTAACTCTGTTATAAATTAAAATACTTAATGTAATGAAAACCTAATTCAAAATAGATAAAATATAAATATTTATTGGTACACATACTTGAATGATCCAGAAAGAGGTATACATTTTGGCTTGGTTTGATTATTTCATCTACATCATCAAGATTTCACTGTCCTTTGATTTATCTGCTCTGCCTTCTACAACATAAGGTTTATAATAAGACGGTCTTCCCTCAAGATACTAAAAAATCTGCATGAGCATGAAGCCATATCTTTCAGAAGGATGCAGAAATTGGTTTTGGATATTTAGATAACAAGTTATTTTCCTAGGACATTATTTGTCTGAATAATTAATAGATCACTACATTGGTTTAGACCTACATGAACTCAACAAATCCGTGTGCTATGTTTGAAACCATTAAGGTAAACTTATCTGTAGATAGGGGCAAAATTAACATATTTCTACTCCTTTTTCCCCCCATCACAATCTCACAAGTGCAGGACTGATATATATCAGGGAAAAGATGGACAAAATGTAGACATTTGGTATGTAAGTATATATTCTTTCGTAAGAGAAATATCCCTCCTTACCATGGAAACAAAATAGAAAGTGGTAAGGATAGAAAATGGCACAGATAGGACTTTTAAAATATGGAGAGTGTAAGAAATTGGGGGATCATTTTTAACAAGATTTTATTGTTTGAGAATGTAGAAACAACAATTTATTGGAAATGGACAAAGTGGCAGAAGCTGAGGCAGATCTTTTAGAACATGAGATGGAAGTCACAGACTGCAGAATAGAAACAGTCCAAGACATGAACAGCATATACATGTCATATAAATCCTGAGCTGTACAGCTTATTAAAAAGAAAATTTGGGGGGAAGTGGCCAAGATAACTGACTAAAAGCAGCTAGTGTCTGTGGCTCTCACAGAGAGGAATGTAAGGGGTGAGTAAATATAGCACCTTCAACTGAAATATCCAGGTCCTTGTATTTGGACTAATCAAGAAAACAAATCGATCCATGGAGAACTGAGAAAAGCAAGGCAGGACAATGGCCCACCTGGGAGCAACACAGAGCCAAGGGAAACTCCCTCACCCAAGGAGGCAGAATGTGCAACCCTGGGAATGCACACTTCTCCCACAGATCTTTGCAACCCTGGGAATGCACACTTCTCCCACGGATCTTTGCAACCCTCGGGTCAGGGGATCTGCTCATGAACCCTCTTCACCAGAGCCTTCATTCTGATACACACTGCTCCATGGAATCTCAGCAAGTAGCTGCTCAGGCACATGTGGTGACCTGAGATCCTTAGAGACCTGCACTTTCTGGGCTTCCTGGCAAAAGTAGCTATAACTCCAGCAAAACAGGAGGTTAGACCCCATTACATACCCCTAGGAGAGAGGCTGAGTCCAGGGGACCAAGCAACAATGGCTTTTGGGCCCCATTTCCATGGCATCTCACAGGATAAGACCCACTGGCTTGAAATTCCAGCCAGCCATTGGTAGCAGCATTGCACATCCCTGAAATGGAGTTCCCAGAGGAAGGGGTGGGCCACCACCTTTGCTGCTTGGATGACTTAGCCATTCTGACCTTGGGGCTTTGGACAATCCAAGCTGATCAGGAATAGAAAGAATTCCCCAGCATAGCACAGCTGCCGTACAAAACACTGCTTTGTTAAGCGGCTTAACTTGCCCTGCTAGCACATAGGAGTACAGTATGACCCTCCACCCACACTGACTACCATTGCAAGCAGTGCCTTGGGAAGCACAAAGACAGAAAGCCCCACCTCTGGCAGTGCCCTACTTTTGTGATATGCTGTACAGAGAACAGGAGATCCTCCCACACACTCACTCCAGCTTGCCAAGCAGAGAAAGCACACACACCTGTGCTGGCAAGCACCCCACCCACAGCCAACACCACCTCCAGTGCAATGGTGGCTCACTCAGTATGCAGCAGGGGCTCCCAACTCCCTAGCTGCCTTGCCTCCACCAATGTGGTGAATGCCCTCAGGGAGGCAGGCATCCTTGCATCCGCTAATACTCTTCTGCAGCTGCCACACTTCAGTACCCCCAGCACAGTGAACTCCAAACTTCAAGGAGCCAGAGAACGAAGTTGAGGCCCAATACAAGTCCCCCAGAGTTAGAGCATGCAGTCCAAAAGTTGGGAGCTGAGTGTTGGCCCCCTAAATCTTCCTGAAAGGAAGCCAGATGGCTGAATCCACCTTATACCACAATTAAACCCTCAGGTCATCAAATAGGATAAAAGAAAAAAAAAAACTCTCTCCAAAGTTCAGCAACCTCAAAGATTGAAGGTAGACAAGCCCACAAAGATAAGAAAGAACCATTGAAGAGCTCTGAAAACTCAAAAAGCCAGAGTGTCTTTTTCCATCCAAATTACCACATTGCCTCTCTAGCAAGGGTTTGGAATCAAGCTGAAGCTGAGACGGCTGAAATGACTGAAGTAGAATTTAGATTATGGATAAGAGCAAAGTTCCTTGAGCTATAAGAGTATGTTGTAACCCAATGCAAGAAAGCCAAAAATCATAATACAACAATGCAGGAGCTGACAGACAAAATATGCAATAGAGAGAAGAATATAACCAGTGTGACACAGCTGAAAAATATACTACAAGAATATCACAGTGCAATCACAATTATTAATAGCAGAATAGACCAAGCAGAGAAAAAAATTTCAGAGCTTGAAGACTGCCTTTCTGAGATAAGACAGGCAGATAATAATAGAGAAAAAAGAATGAAAAGGAATGAAGAAAACCTCTGAGAAATATGGGATTATGGAAAGAGACCCAATCTATGACTGACTGGTGTACCTGAAGGAGATGGGGAGAATGGAACCAACTTGGGGAACATATTTCAGGATATCATCTATGAGAACTTCCCCAACTTAGCTAGAGAGGCCAACATTCAAATTCAAGAAATGTAGGGAACCTCCGTAAGATACTCCACAAGAAGGACATCCCAAGACACATAATCATCAGATTCTCTGAGGTTGAAATGAAAGAAAAAATGTTAAAGGCAGCTAGAGAGAAAGGCCAGTCACCTACAAAGAGAAGCCCATTAGACTAACAGCCTACCTCTCAGAAAAAGCCCTATAAGCCAGAAGAGATTGGGGGCCAATATCAACATTCTTAAAAAAAAAAATATTTCATCCCAGAATTTCATACCTGACCAAACTAAGCTTCTTAAGCAAAGGAGACGTAAAATATTTTTCAGATAAGCAAATGCTGAGGGAATTTGTTACCACCAAACCTGCTTTACAAGTGCTCCTGAAGGAAGCACTAAATATGGAAAAGAAAGACCACTACTAACCACTACCAAAACACACTAAAGCATACAGACCAGTGACATTGTGAGGCAACCACATAAAAAGTCTGCAATATAACCAGCTAACAGCATAATGACAGGATCAGACCACACATATAAATACTAACCTTAAATGAAAATCGCCTAGATTTTCCCAATTAAAAGACACAGAGTAGCAAGGTGGATAAAAAACCAAGACCCATTGATTTGCTGTCTTCAAAAGATCCATCTCACATGCAATGACACACATAGGCTCAAAATAAATGGGTGGAGAAAAATCTACCAAGCAAATAAAAAGCAGAAAAAAGCAGGGTTTGCAATACTAGTTTCTGACAAAACAGACTTTAAAACCACAAAGATCAAAGGAGACAAAGAAGTGCAATGCATAAAGGTAAAGGATTCAATTCACCAAGATCTAACTATCTGAAATATATATGCACCCAACACAGGAGCACCTAGATTAATAAAGCAAGTGCTTAGAGACCTTCAAAGAGACTCCCACACAATAATAGTGGGAGACTATAACACCCCACTGACAACATTAGACAGATAATCAAGACAGAAAATTAACAAAGACAATAATAGTGGTAGATTTAACACCCCACTGAAAATATTAGACATATCATCAAAACTGAAAATTATCAAAGATATATAGGACCTGAACTCAGCACTGCATCAAATGGACCTTATAGATATCTACAGAACTCTCCACCCAAAGCAACAGAAAATACATTCTTCTCATCGCCACAGGGCACCTACTCTAAAATTAATACCATAATCAGAAGTAAAACACTCCTCAGCAAATGCAAAAGAACTGAAATCATAACAAACAGTCTCTTGGATCATAGTATAATCAAATTAGAAATCAAGACTAAGAAATTCATTCAAAACCATGCAAGTACATTGAAATTGAATAACTTTTTCCTGAATATCTATTGAGTAAATAATGAAATTAAGGCAGAAATCAAGAAGTTCTTTGAAAATAATGAGAACAAAAATACAACATACCAGAATCTCTGAGATGCAGCTAAAGCAGTGTTTTTTTTTTCTTTTGTTTGTTTTTTTTTAATTATACTGTAAGTTTAGGGTACATGTGCACAACGTGCAGGTTTGTTACATATGTACACATGTGCCATGTTGGTAAAGCAGTGTTAAGAAGGAAATTTATAGCACTAAATGCCCACATCAAAAAAACTAGAAAGATCACAAGTTAACAGCCTAACATCACAACTAAAAAAAAACTAGAGAGCGAAAAGCAAACAAATTCCAATGCTAGCAGAAGACAAGAAATATCCAAAATCAGAGCTGAACAAAACGGGATAGAAATACGAAAAACCATCCCCAGGTCAACAAATCCAGAAGCTGGTTTTCCAAAAAAAACTAATAATAATAAGGAAATAGATAGACTGCTACTAGACTAATAATGACGAAAGGAGAGAAGAAATTAACACAATCAGAAAGGACAAGTGAGATGTTACCACTGACTCCACAGAAATACAAACAACCTTCAGAGAATATTATGAACACCTCTATGCACAAGAACTAGAAAATCTAGAATAAATAGGTAAATTCCTGGATACATACATGCCCCCAAACCTGAAACAGAATAAAATTGAATCCCTGAACTGACCAGTAATGAGCTCTGAAATTGAGGCAGTAATGAATAGCCTACAAATCACAAAAAGCCCAAGACCAGATGGATTCACAGCTAAATTCTACCGGATGTACAAAGAAGACTTTGTACCATTCCTAATGTAACTATTTCAAACCTTGAGGAGGTTGGACTCCTCCCTAACTCATTCATGAGGCCAGCATCCTGACGCCAAAACCTGGCAAAGATTCAATGAAAAAAAGAACACTTTAGGCCAATATCTTGATGAACATTGATTAAAAAAAAATCCTCAGCAGAATATTGGCACACTGAATAGAGCAGAACATCCAAAAGCTTATCTGCCACAATCAAGTAGGCTTTAACCCTGGAATGCAAGTTTACTTCAACATACACAAATCAATAAATGTGATTAATCACATAAATAGCACTAGTGACAAAATCCACATGATTATCTCAATGGATGAAGTAAAGGGTTTCAATATAATTCAACTTACATTCATGCTAAAACCTCTCAATAAACTAGATGTTAAAGACATGCACTTCAAAATAATAGCCATACATCCAAACCCACAGCCAACGTCATACTGAATGGGCAAAAGCTGGAAGCATTCCCTTTGAAAACTGGCACAAGACAAGAATGCCATGTCTCACTCTCCTATTCAACGCAGTATTATAAGTATTGGAATAGAGAACCCAGAAATAAGGCCACACACCTACAACTATCTGGTCCTTGACAAAGCTGACAAAAATAAGCAATGGGGAAAGGATTGCCTATTCAATAAATGGTGCTGGGAGAACTGGCTAGCCACATGCAGAAAATTAAACCTGGACCCCTTCCTTACACCATATATGAAAATTAACTCAAGATAGATTAAAGACATAAATGTAAAACCCCAACATATAAAAACTCTGGAAGACAACCTAGGCAATACCATTCAGGACACAGGCACGGACTAAGATTTCATGATGAAGAAAGCAAAAAGCAATTGCAACAAAAAGCAAAAGTTGACAAATATGATCTAATTTAAACTAAAGAGCTTCTACTCAGCAAAATAAACTATCAACAGAGTAAACAAACAACTTATAGAATGGGATAAAATTTTTGCAAATTATGCATCTGACAAAGGTATAATATCCAGCATCTATAAGGAACTTAAACAAATTTATAAGAAAAAAACAAACCACACCATAAAAAAAGTGGGCAAAGGACATGATCAGACACTTCTCAAAAGAAGACATTTATGCAGCCAAGAAACACATGAAAAAACGCTCAACATCACTGATCATTAGAGAAATGCAAATCAAAACCACATTGAAATACCATCTCACACTGGTCAGAAGGGCTATTATTAAAAAGTCAAAAAACAAATAACAGAGGCTGGCAATGTGGAGAAAAAGGAACACTTTTACACTGTTTGTGGGAGTGTACATTAGTTTAACCATTGTGGAAAACATTGTGGTGATTTCTCAAAGACCTAATACCATAGGATTCAGCGATCCCATTACTGGGTATATACCCAAATGGATATAAATTATTGTACTGTAAAGACACATGCATGTGTACGTTCATTGCAGCACTATTCACAATAGCAAAGACACAGCATCAACCCAAATGCCCATCAATGATAGACTGGATATAGATAATGTCATACGTATACACCATGGAATACTTGGCAGTCATAAAAAGGAAAGAGATCATGTCCTTTGCAGGGACATGGATGGAGATGGAGGCCAATATTCTTAACAAACTAATGCAGAAACAGAAAACCAAATACCATATGTTCTCACTTATAAGCTGGAGCTAAATAATGAGGTCACATGGACACATGGGGTGAACAACACTCCTTGGGGCTTATTGGAGGGTGGAGGGTGGGAGGAGGGAGAAGATCAGCAAAAAGGATTAATGGGTACTAGGCTTCATAACTGGATGATAAAATAATTGGTACAACAAACCCCCATGACACAAGCTTACCTATGAAACAAACCTACACATGTACCCCTGAAATTAAAAGTTAAAAAATAAAAATTTAGATTAAAAAATTACAATTTGAAGAACAGGGCCACAATCAATGTTCATTCAACCGGACTACACACCTGGCACTGCACTAATCTGTGATTTCAAAATTAATTTATGAATTTGACAAATGTTCAAAAATATAAAAGCTACCTCTTTAGAGGCCTTACTATGTGCTAAATTTTCTAAACACTTTATATTCATTATTTTCATTCCTCTGGTGTAGGTATGACTACTTCCTCAAAGGTATACAAAAGTAATAATTTGCTCAAAATTATTCCATGGCAAAAAGATTAAAAACCAAGAATTCTAACTCTAGAGTTTATGCTTTTATCCACTATCTTTTAACTCTCTCTCAAAAAAAGGTTTTAGGGAATTAAACAATTTGTTGACCTGGGAAGAATTGCTGGACATTTAAAAATAATGTCAGATGACTGCTCAACATACAGAATGTGTGTTTGTGTGTGTATGTGTGTGTGTTTGTGTGTGTTTGATGTTCCCAATCATGCAATTGCTACCAGGGCTATTTATAATAACAAAGATATGGAATCAAACTAAGTGTCCATCCACAGGTGAATGAATCGAGAAAATGGGGGATATATACACAATGAAATACTGCTCAGCTGTAAAAAAAATCCTGTCTACATAGATAAACCTGGAGGACATTATGTTAATTGAAATAAGCCAGGCACAGAAATACAAGTATTGTATATTCTCCTGCATATATGGAATCTAAACAAATTAATCTCATAGAAGTATTATAAAAGAATAGTTGTTACCAGAGCCTAAGGTTTTTAACAGGCAAGGGATGTTGTGAAGACATTGGTCAAAGGATACATAACTATAGTTAAATAAGTTCAAGAGACCTATTGTACAACATGGTGACTATAGTTAATGATGATATATTGTATTCTTGAAAAATGTTAAGACATCCATCCATTAAGTGGATGTTAAATGTTCTCAGAAGGAAAACGATGTCTACGTGGGGTAAAGCATTTGTTAATAAGCTAAATTTAAGCATACAAAAATGTATACATGCTTCAAAATGTCATATGCTATATGATACAAACAATTTTACCTGTCAATTTAAAAACAAAATGATTGACAATGAAACATTCTATATAGCTGCATGCTTTTATTCAAGTAGTGATCAGATGTTGATTCTCAAATTATGTAGGGTGGATGGCTTCCATGATGAATGATTTGGTGTTTTGCTGGGTGTATATACCAGAAAACAAAACAAAAGAAATTAATTGGTGAGGCCTAGCAACAGAATTATTGGATTTCTGAGGAGTATTAAACAGAGTACATAGGAAAGGAAATGCTGGCAGGAAAAATGCAATTGTTTTGAAGAGAATTGTGGGTCCAGAGAATTGTGGGAGAATTGTGGGAGCACAAGAGGATAAGGAACTGAGTGAAACGTAAAAATAAAAGGAAAGGATATTAGAGTTTATGACTTAAAGATAGAGAATTATGCTAAAATTCAGACTGTAACCATGAATATGGAAGTTAGGGTCACTGAAATAGAAAAAAAACACAGGACAAGACTGTCAAATCAGTAATCATAGTATTTTTATTTTAGGTTGTAAAATAATAGAGTTATGTTGAATTTAGTGACAACTTAAGCAATTTGTTTCACAAATGTAAAAGGCTATGTTTTGAACCTTCTATAAAATAACTTTATCTGATTTTGTAATGTTTACCTGGATGCTCTGTCTAGTGATAGTAGTAGCAAACAATTGTTATAAATAATTATAAGAAATAGTTTTTTAATATAAAATGTTACAGATGTATATCAGATATTTTGTTAATTTTGTTTTGCAGAAGCCAAATACAGCTATTTTTTTTCCTGCCCCAAAGTGTGATGTTATTGTGGTTAACACAGTGGAGTGTAGCATGGTCTAAAAACCTGATCTAAGGCCAGGTGCGGTGGTTCACACCTGTAATCCTAGCACTGTGGGAGGCCAAGTCAGGTGAATCACCTTAGGTCAGAAGTTCAAGACCAGCAAGGCCAACATGATGAAACCCCGTCTCTACTGAAAATACAAAAATTAGCTGGGCATGGTGGCAGGCACCTGTAATCCTAGCTATTCGGGAGGCCAAGGCAGGAGAATCTCTTGAACCTGAGAGGCAGAGGTTGCAGTGAGCCAAGACTGTGCCATTGCACTACAGCCTGGGCAACAAGAGTGAAATTCCATCTCAAAAACAACAAACAACAAAAAACCTGATCTAAAATTATCATTATATCTTTTACTTTAATCTCTTTTAATCTCAGTTTCCTTGTTATGTGAAGATGGAAGACACTATTGATTGCCTATTCAGTAGCAACCCTCAGCCCTTTATACTTCTAGCTAAGAGAGTCATTTCCCCACAATAGAGGTCAAATATATGAAGACTCACTTTGTTCAGCTTCCTCTTATGTAAAGTTTGGCTATATGAGCAAATCATGACCAGTTACTCTTGAGTGAGCTTTTGCTAGGAGTGGAAATAGGAGTGTGTTTAGATGCTCCTCATGATAAAACAGAAAAATTTTATAAAAAACAACTTTATTTACTTTATGATTTAGAGGATGCCTTGTGTGGGTTTGATGGGTGTTTCTGCAGCTGTACTATGAACAAAGAGAGCTATTATTGATACATTGTAGGTAGAAAACTGAAAATAACCTAGAACTACCGACCTACATACTGTAAGGGATAAATTGCACATATTATTGATTAATCCACTTTTAATGAGATATTTTATTCCTCTCAGCCAAGTGTCCTAACCAAAGAAATAATTTAAATGAAAAAGAAAACATCACCTGCACTGGTAGCATGTAGTTAATATTTCTTACTTTAAAATATTTTTTTAATTATACTTTAGGTTTTAGGGTACATGTGCACAATGTGCAGGTTTGTTACATATGTATCCATGTGCCATGTTGATTTCCTGCACCCATTAGCTCGTCATTTAGCATTAGGTATATCTCCTATAAAAATAAATAAATAAATAAATAAATTGGGTATAATTTGTTTACATAGCAAAATAAAAAAGAAAATAATTCCATTTAAATAATTCAAAATGGAGTCAAATTATGAATAATAAAAAAATATATATATATATTTTAACCAATTTGATGTAATGCAAATTTAAGTACAAACTAAAAATGGAGCCTATGTACAATATAACTCATCATTTTATCATAGTCCACACTTGTATTAGTACTACCTATAATTAAATGGTTAATTTGGCTTTTAGAACAGTCATAATATAACACTCAATGTTATTAGGCTTGTTTACCAGGTTAAGTTAAAAAATGAAACTCTGTATTAGGGCTAAAAGAGAAGATGAAGTGTATGAGTGGTAATAGTAATACAACTTTAGAAGAGAAGAACGCACTGTCAATCAAACAGTAAGAGTTTGATAAAAAAAAAAATAAGAATATACCTAAACATCTATGCCCTTTGGCTAAGATCAAGTGTAGTATCTGTTCTTATCAGTTAAAAATACTAAAAAAGTATTTTTCTTCATTTTTAAATAAGAACATAACCTTACCTGCCTTCAAAAATGGCTATTTTCATATAATGTTAATTTAAAAATAATAAAAGAAAAAGGTATCATGTATCAGACAAATTGCATTAATTGCATTGATTGCAAATTGTATTAATTGCATTGAAGATTAAATCCTATTCTTTCTTTTTAACATCTCATCCTACATTTTAAATACAAATGTAAAATGCAATTAATAGTGACACTTTTTCTCCATAGCTTTGAAGTGGAAAATTAGAAAATGGCTAGAGGATGTTTGCTACATAACCTTTTTAATGCTCTAGCTTGAACTATAGACCCTTATGCAAGCAGACTAAATGTACTATTTGGGGTACTCCAGCCTATTTCTGGGAAGATGATTGTCTAATCATTTCAGAGAAAATGTCAGAGCATTTTCCCAGCAGTTATTGGTAACAACACAGCACAGCTGCAAATGTAAATTCTTCCAGACATGACTTCAGCCCTGAGAGTCAGCTTTACTTCCTTCCTTAAAAGCTCTTTATAATCAAATAGTAAGTATGCATGTAGAGGTGATATATATGTTAATTAGCTGGAACAGATTATCACTTCACAATGTAGAGGTATCTTAACAACATTGAGTGGTATACCTTAAATATATACAATATTTATATTTCAATGATATTTCAATAAAGCTGTGTTAAAAAAGAAAAAAAAATTAGCCGTAAGAAAAATAAAAAATAAACAGGATCTACCTGCCCATAAAATTTTTGGAATAATAAGTTCTCTATATTTATATAGATACCTTTGAGGACTTTATAAGCCAAAGAAAATCTTGAGTTCAAAAATGAAATTAGATATTTCAACTGGATGTTTGAAAGTCTCTAATTTCTTGCAGAGTAAGAAATGACACTTGCTATTTCTTTGTCTGCCAGGATCATTTACAAATAATAATTTCTTTAAGTACGTGAATTAATTGTGTTTGTAATAGAGAAAAGCTTGTGGTCACTGAATTATTTTATTTAACAGTTAAATCTTTTAGTGTAACTGTGTGTTTGAGAATAAATACTACACATTTTTTTGTAAGACAAAGTTGACTAATCCTTAGTGTATTACTTAGAATATGTCTTTTTATATAGGCCTCCATGTCTTTCCTCTCCAGTCTGAGACACTTCATGGTGCATTTAAGCTTTGCCTTTTACTTTTGTTGACATATGATTTTGAAAGTTACTGACTAACGCATAGATGTTACAAGTGAGTTAAGAGGGCAGTGAGTTACTAAGATTACACTTTCAAGCCATCAAATACAGACCATGTATTCCACTATAAATTCCTCTCTGATTACCCGTAAAAACATTGTTTATAGACATATTTTATATTTAGACAATGTTATTTAATTTTCTAGTTGATTTAAATCCTATCTTCTTTCATGTAACACGTTATAGTAATTAACATGATAATTAGCATATAAAAGTCCATAATACATTTTAGTTGAATTGAATTAAGAAACTCATGATATAGGACCATGAAATGAGGAATTGATCAGAGAGGTGAATGGTTGTCTTCTAATCCTGGATCTGTTTCTTTTTTTTTTTTTTTTTTGAGTGCAGTGGTGCAATCTCGGCTCACTGCAAGCTCCGCCTCCCGGGTTCACGCCATTCTCCCGCCTCAGCCTCTCCGAGTAGCTGGGACTACAGGTGCCCGCCACCACGCCCGGCTAATTTTTTGTATTTTTAGTAGAGACGGGGTTTCACCGTGGTCTCGATCTTCTGACCTCGTGATCCGCCTGCCTCGGCCTCCCAAAGTGCTGGGATTACAAGCGTGAACCACCGCGCCTGGCCTAATCCTGGATCTGTTTCTAATTAACAGTAAATTGTCTAGTTTTGGTTTACTTTTTAAATTATTATTACTATTATGTAACTGGATTTGCTTTTAAAATATTTTTATAAACATAAGTCATATCTTTTAAATGTGAGAGCTTATGTTGTCTAATATTTTATTAAATGTTACCTATATTTTATTTTTTCCAGTTGAACTAGTGGAACTCTTAAGTGAAGCATTTTAAGATATCTAACTTAATTTTTATTTTCATAATTGCCATTTATTTACAAGCTGCATTCTCAAAATTTTCTAGGTCTACTAAATTTATTTTTCAAATGTATTCACCCTAGATGATTGGGGTAATTATTTTCACTATTATGATTTTGTTTGTTTGCTTCCAAAACCTCTCCTTAGTTCTTCATCTAAATTTCCTATTTATGATTCAGGTTTGTGATGCCCTCACTTATCAACAGGAGTTACTGTGATTTCAGTTCAACTTCTAACTACTGTTATCCTTCTTAGCTACCCTTTAGTTATGGGTATGTTCAATGGGTTTTTCCTAGAGGATGAATTCCATAATTAGCACCTGTTCTTTTATGAGTACATTTCATAACCTGCTCTTTCATCAATATATTTCATAACCATTTATTACCTTTCCATATCTAGTCAAGTTCTTTGCAGGTATTCTGTTAATTCAAGAAAAGTTTCAACTATATTTTTTATTATTGTTACTCTATCTGCAGAAACTCTGAAGAATTTCATGAATCAGATTTTCTTTATCATTCATTCGGTTATGAAATAAAGAAGTCTAGATCTCCTTCATCCTCCTGGATCTTGTAATGTTTTGAAAAGCATAAGGAATCTGGCTCTTCTTTAATCTCTAAACATATTTAAGGTAGGTTATTTTTTGGCAGTACTCTGGTAGTTTTTTTGTGTATGTTTAGTTTGGACTCTACTATTTCAAGACTACTCTTGGGTAAGTCCTTTTATTTTTTCATATGCTCACCAGATTTGTTCTTTGCTCTTTCTAAAGCTGACACCATCTCTTAAGCTACATTTTTTATGTTCCTTTGAAACATACTTTAGTTGCTTCTGTTTGTTGTTAACATATTTGCATAGTTTCCATGCCAACCTGAATCTTCTTTCCGAGGCATTTTGAGAATAGGCTTTCTTTACTGCATACAGGCTTGCTTTATTAATATGTGGTTCTTTGCATTGTTAAAATCTTATTCAAATTTTTCTTCACCTTGGTCTCTACTGTGCATGCTTAACTTTTTACATAAGAAGTACTTGTTGTGCATCTTACTCAGTGGTTTATAAAATGTATCACAATCTGGGTTATCAATACTTAGGACCATGAATACACTGTGGTGATAGGAGTTGGAGTTTGGTTAGATGTACAGAGATGAAAACGTAAAGACACACTCATACTACTGGGATAATCTTAATTTTTCCCTGGTAATATTTAAATATATGCAAGACAATTAATTTTCTTATTAAACTTTTAATGACAAATTAGTATTCATCTTTATATGGCACCAAATATCAGAAAATGAAAACTTTCTATACTATTAATCCAACACTTGTGGCACATAAACCTAGTTTTAAAATATTTTGAAACATTCTCACACATCTGTTTCCAAAAATGTTGATAAGAGTCCCAAAGGTAAGTAGAAACCCCTCTTTTTTGTTGTTGTTTGTTTTTTTCCCAATATCAGTTATGACAAACCGATTTAAAATCACTAATTGCCTGCCCCTCCGTAAGCCACATGGCACTTGTTATTATGGCTGTCCTCATTCAGACTCCTTGAAACTTTACAGGTGCGGTCACCCTTATAATTGCTCATGGACTCACTTCATCCTTACTATTCTGCCTAGCAAATTCAAGCTATGAACGAGTCTGTAGCCGAATCACATTACTTTCCCGAAGTCTTCGAACACTTCTCTTACTAATAGCCTCATGATAATTTCTAGCAAATCTTACTAACCTTGCCTTGCCCCCTATTAATCTAGTAGGGGAACTCTTTGTGACTATGGCCTCATTCTCCTGATCAAATATCAATATTATGCTTATAGGATTTAATATGCTAATTACAGCCCTTTACTCCCTGTATACGGTAATTACAACACAACAAGGGGCACTTGTATATTATATTAACAGTATCAAACCTTCCTTTACACGAGAAAATACATTAACACTTATACATCTAGAGCCTATCTTCCTATTATTCTTAAACCCTAAAATTATTTTGGGGTTTGCATGCTGTAGCTATCATTTAACCAAAACATTAGATTGTGGATCTAACAATAGAAGCCTGCAACTTCTTATCTATGGAGAAAGTATGCGAGAACTGCTAACTCATTCCTCCATGCCTAGCAACATGGCTTTCTCAACTTTTAAAGGATGAGAGTCATCAGTTGGTCTTAGGAACCAAAAGCATTGGTGCAACTCCAAATAAAAGTAACAAATATGTATTCTTCCACTGTTATAACAACCCTAATCCCCTTAATCTTACCAATTACTATTACCTTAACCAACCTCTGCAAAAAAGTTTCATACCCAAATTACATAAAAACATCTATCACATGCACCTTCATTATCCTCATCCCTACAACAATGTTTATATGCACAGACCAAGAAGTCATTATAACAAACTGACACTGAATGACGATCCAGATTCTCAAACTCTCACTAACCTTCAAACTAGACTATTTTTCTACAATATTTGTCCCCATAGCACTATTCGTTACCTGATCTATTGTAAAATTCTCATTATGATGTATAAACTCAGACCCTAACATTAATCCATTTTTCAAATATTTACTTATTTTCCTCATCACGATATTAATTCTGGTTCCCGCCAACAACCTCTTTCAGCTCTTTATAGGATGAGGAGGTGTAGGAATTATGTCTTTCTTACTAATGGGCTGATGGTATGGGTGAGCAGCCCTCCAAGTGGTTCTGTACAACTGCATCGGTGATATTGGCTTTATTTTAGCTATAGCGTGGTTCCTCCTGTCCTCCAACACATGAGAATTTCAACAAACATTTATTCTAGATCCTACCCCCAACTCTCTTCCATTAATTAACATTCCCTTAGCAGCAACAGGAAAGTCAGCTCAATTCGGCTTCCATACCTGACTTCCATCCACCATAGAAGGTCCAACCCCAGTCTCAGCCCTACTCCACTCCAGCACTATCGTCTTAGCAGGAGTTTTCCTGCTCATCCGCTTCTACCCTTTAATAGAAAATAATTTACCAATCCAAACCTTTAAATTATGTCTGAGGGCTGTTACTACCTTATTCACAGCAACCTGTGCTCTAACACAAAATGACATTAAAAAAAATTGTAGTATTCTCCACCTCAAGCCAGCTAGCCCTTATAATAGTCACAACTGGCATTAATCAACCACACCTAGCCTTCCTTCACATTTGCACCCACGTCTTTTTTAAAGCTATATTATTTATATGTTCAGGGCCCATCATCCATAGCCTCAGTGTTGAATAACACATCCGAAAAACAGGAGGGCTATTCAAGACTTTATCCCTCACTTCCTCCTCCCTTATTATCAGCAGTCTTGCACTTACAGGTATGCCTTTCTTCACAGGCTTTTACTCTAAAGACCTCATGATTGAAATTACAAACACGTCATACACCTGTGCCCTTTTTGTTACTCTTATTGCCACCTCCTTGACAGCTGTCTACAGTACCCGTATTATTTTCTTCACTCTAATAGGACAAACTCGCTTCACAACTCTGATTACTATTAATGAAAATAATCCCTTCCTAATTAACTCAGTTAAGCACCTAATAATAGGCAGCATCTTTGCTGGATTCCTCATCATCAACAGTATCATTCCTGCTTCATTCCCCCAAACAAACATGCCACTCCACCTGAAACTCACAGCCCTAGGTGTGACCATCTTATGCTTCTCGCTAGCAATGGAGCTTAATTTTATAACTAATGACCTTAAACTAAAATACCCATTACAGACATTCAACGTCTCCAATATACTAGGAATTTATTCAGCTGCAATTCACCATACAACCTCCCACTCAGACCTATTCATAAGCCAAAAGCTGGCCTCACTTCTACTAAACCTAATTTGACTAGAAGAGTCTATACCAAAGACCATTACACAAACCCAAATTTCAGCCTCTATTACCGTATTTACTAAAAAAGGACTAATTAAACTGTACTTTCTCTCCTTTTTTATTCCATCATTTCTAACACTACTCCTAATTATCTAATCTATTACCCCGAGTAATTTCAATCGCAACATAAATACTAACAAATAGTGATCAAACAGCAACTACCATTAATCAACACCCATAAGTGTACAAGGCAGCCACACCCACGGAATCTTCACGCAACAACCCTGCCCCCTCACCCTCAAAAATCATCCAACATTTCTCACTATTGAAATTAATCACAATCCCCACTCCATCATGCTCAGCTATTCACCAAACCAGCATCAACTCCATTAATAGTCCTAATAATAAAGCCCTTCAGATGTCAATACTCGACCCTCATGTTTCAGGATACTCTTCAGTCGCCATTGCCATAGTATAGTCAAAAACAACCATCATGCCACCCAAATAAATAAAAAAGGCTATCGACCCCAGAAAAGCCTCAGCAAAATTCAACACAATACCACAACTCACAGCAGCACTAATAATTAGCCCTAGACCTCAGTAAATAGGAAAGGTTTCGAAGAGAAACCTACAAACCCTATAACCAAAAGGACACTTAATAAAAATATAGTATATGCCATTGTTCCCACATGGACTGTAGCCATAATTAATGAATGAAAAATAATCATTGTATTTCAACTATAAGAATGCTAATGACCAATACTCACAAAACACACCCACTAATAAAAATTATTAATTACTCATTCATTGATTTTCCCACACCATCTAACATTTCTACATGATGAAACTTCGGTTCACTTCTTGATGCCTACCTAACCCTCCAGATCATTACAGGACTATTTTTGGCCATGCACTACACATCAGACACCTCAACTGCTTTCTCTTCAGTAGCTCACATCTGCTGGGATGTAAACTACGGCTGAATGATCTGCTATTTTCATGCTAACGGCACTTCAATATTTTTCATCTGCCTCTTATTTCATGTTGGCCGGGGCTTATACTATAGATCATTTACATTTCTAGAAATTCAGCATTATCCTCCTACTCACAACTGTGGCAACAGCATTCATAGGCTACCTGCTCCCATGAGACCAGATATCATTCTGAGGTGCCACAGTAATTACAAATCTATTATCAGCCATCCCATGTATTGGAACTGACCTTGTGCAGTGAATCTGAGGTGCATTCTCAGTTGACAAAGAGACCCTTACACGATTTTTCTCTTTCCATTTTATCTTACTTTTCATCATTACAGCTCTAGCAGCTGCTCATCTTTTATGCCTTCATGAAACAAGATCTAATAACCCTTCGGGGGTTGCATCTGACTCCAACAAAATTACCTTCCACCCCTAGCATACAACCAAAGATATTTTAGGTTTAATTATTCTCCTCCTCCTTCTAATAACTCTAGTACTGCTTTCGCCTGACCTCCTGGGCGACCGAGATAACTGTGCCTTAGCCAATCTCCTCAACACCTCACTCCACATTAAGCCAGAGTGGTACTTTTTGTTTGCCTACACAATCGTATGCTCCATCCCTAATAAACTAGGAGACATACTGGCCCCTGTATTCTCCATTCTCATTCTAGCAGTTATTCCTGTATTTTACATGTCTAAACAACAAAGTATAGTATTCTGACCATTGAGTCAACACCTATTCTGAATTTTAGTGGCTGACCTATTTACACTCACATGAGTTGGAGGGCAGCCAGTCAAATACCCTTTTATTGCCATCAGGCAGACAGCATCTATTATGTACTTTTCTACCATCCTCACTCTTATACCACTCACTGGCCTAATAGAAAATAAACTACTTAAATGAAGATGCCCTTGTAGTATAATTCAATACTCTGGTCTTGTAAACCAGAAATGGAGGATCTCCTCCCCAGGACAGCTCAGGGAAAAAGCATCCCACTTCACCGTCAATACCCAAAGCTGAAATTCTAATTATTCCCTGAATTCTTTCTCAGCATATAATTTGACAACCATGTCAGTATTAATCAACTAGCACTATTATAATAGTGCTTTTATGTACTTCATGCATTACTGCTAGTCCCCATGAATAATATATAGTACAATAATTGCTTGTTCATACATAGTACATTCATACATAACGATACATTAAAAACCTAGCCCATATGCATATAAGCACGTATTAGTGATTTCTTAATCAACTATCACACGTCATCATTATTGGTTGTACAATAAGACCTGCCCCACATGGATATTGACCAGTACTGTAAATCCTTAATATTACATAGTACATATGTTCATTCATCTGGCATAGCACATTTCAGTTAAGACATCCCTCCTCAACACAGATATCCCCTACCAATTTTTGGTCTCTTAAGCTACAAACCTCCAAGAAATCATCACCCCACTTGGGAGTGCTACCCTCCTCGCTCCGGGCCCATGAAACTTGGGGATGACTATGCTGAAACTATACCTGGCATCTGGTTCTTACTTCAGGGCCATAAAATTAACTTCACCTACACGTTCCCCTTAAACAAGACATCTCGAGGGACTGATGACTACCACCCTATTAACCAGTCATGGGAGCACTGTCATGCATTTGTTATTTTTTAACTTTGGGGGAGCTGTGACTCAGCATGGGGGAAGACTGATGCCTGTCAAATCCATTGTAGCTGAACTTACACTGAATATTCGGGACTCACATAACAACCATAATGTTTTAATTAATTCATGCTTGAAGGACATAACAATTAATCAACAGGAACTCACACACGCACATACACTCATGCATGTACATACACTTACGCATGTGCATACACTCATGCATGCGCATACACTCAGGCAGGCATGCTCAATTTCAAGAACTATTTCTGATTAAATCCACAAATCACCCCCCGACCCCATCTCTGACTTTATCATCAACCTAGGTAAATGTACCCTTGCCAAACCCCAAAAACAAGAGACTAAAATGCAACCCAGTCAGAGCCCAGATATCATATTTTAGCCACGAACACCCCAACAGCTACCCCTCAATTGATGTAATTTTCTAAAAAAAACTTAAGGGCCTTCTACCAAATAAATCCTCCATTAGCTATAATAACTATATTAACTAAACTTTTGCCCAAATACTAATATAATAGCTTGAGCATAATCCTCTGAAAGTGCTGCCCCAATATACCATACCTCTAAGTCAACCATACTCTAATTATGAGTAACCCTTTCAGCCAAACCTCTGCCAATTCAACTTTAAAGACCTTGAATTTCCAGAACTGTAAACAATTTTCTTCCTTCCTTCCTTTTCTTTCTCTCTCTTTCTTTTCTTTCTCTTTCTTTCTTTCTTTTCTTTCTTTTCTTTCTCTCTCTTTCTTTCTTTCTTTTTCTTTCTTTGTTTCTTTCTTTCTTTTTCTCTCTCTCTCCCTTCCTTCCTCCCTTCCTCCCTCCCTCCCTCCCTCTCTCTTTTTCTCTTTCTTTCTTCTTTTTTCTTTCTCATATTTTAATTTTCCACTTAAGTATTCTATGCAGTTAATTTAGCTTAACCATTCAAAGCAAGACAATGAAAATGTCTAGATGGGTCCACACAACCCCATAAACAGATAGGCTTGGCCCTGGCCTTTTTATTAGCTCTTATTAAGATTACACATGGAAGCATCCCCACCCCAGTGATATCAATATGATGCAGCAACCATAGATCAAAGAGACTTAAGGTCAGTATGTGATGCTTTAATCCTGAAAAGCTGTCCCTATGTTTAATCTTATAGCAAATTTTGTTGAAAATTTAAGATAACCTAATCATTTGTTACCTTGAATCAATATCTATTCAACTGAACCCTTAAATAGAGACTATATGAGTACTTAGCTAGAGTATCATCTTCAATATCTGCTGCATACTAGAGAACACGGCTTAAGACACATATTGAAATGGGGCATTCTACTATTCTGTCCATTCTTCCCAAATTACTAGACTAGTATTATAGCCTGCCTGTGCAGAGAGACCCCAACTGCTATATGAAA
Source organism: Hylobates moloch (assembly GCF_009828535.3). Classification (NCBI taxonomy): domain Eukaryota; kingdom Metazoa; phylum Chordata; class Mammalia; order Primates; family Hylobatidae; genus Hylobates; species Hylobates moloch. Next base: position 25,426,535 of record NW_026652290.1, read on the forward strand.
CATTACATACTGTTTCATAAACCTGTCTGCTACCAAAGAGTTGAGGAAAATAACAAATAATCAAATAACACATAAAAGGTAAATACAAAGCAAGGAATCATTCATTGTTCCTGAAGAAAACTGTAAATTTTTGGACTGAAAAATTGAGATCTTTGGCAACATAAATTGTAAATTGTCTGTTTAAGCTAGTACTAGCTCTCCAAATTCTTTTGCTGTTATTTTGAGAAAGCAATATTTCTTTTTTCTCCTTATAAATATTTAAGTATCAAATTATAGAAATATGTTTTTTACTTAGTGATATGCTTATGTGTTTTTTGTTTTGTTTTGTTTATGTTTGTTCGTTTTGTTTTGAGATGGAGTCTCGCTCTGTCACCCAGGCTGCAGTGCTGTGGCACGATCTCGGCTCACTGCAACTTCTGCCTCCAGGGTTCATGCCCTTCTCCTGCCTCAGCCTCCCAAGTAGCTGGGACTACAGGCACCCACCACCATGCCTGGCTAATTTTGTGTATTTTTAGTAGAGACGGGGTTTCACCGTGTTAGCCAGGATGGTCTCGATCTCCTGACCTTGTGATCTGCCCTCCTCGGCCTCCCAAAGTGCTGGGATTACAGGTGTGAGCCACTGTGCCCGGGCTTGTTTTTTAACTATTATTTTTGAAGTATACTTAGAAGATGAGAAGATACAGAAAGAAATGATGGAAGAAAGTACTAACATAGTCTCCATTTTCTAACCCTAGAAGAGATTATAAAGGGCAATGGGCAGAGTTTTGATAGCCTAAAGAGCAATGATATTATTTTATCTATTATACAGTGTTACATAACATAGAATTAAAGTGGGCTGTTGTGTTCTGAAGTCGTTGTCAGGAGTTATTGAGCATAAACACATTCCTTAAAGTGATGTTGTGATTTTCGCTGAAGGAATTGTTATCTTGGACCATAGTTACCATCATTGTGGAAAGGTTGATGAACAGCCCACAAATAATGACAGATGAAGTAGGGCTTAAATTAAAGGAAGAAGCTACTTGCAATGGCTTATGTCTGTAATCCCAGCACTCTGGGAGGCCCAGGCAGGAGGATTGCTTGAGGCCCAGTGTTTGAGACCAGCCTGGGCGATGAAGTGAGACCCTGTCTCTACAAAAAGTTAAAGAAAAAGATCAAAGAAAAAGAAAATTGGATGTGGCGGCAAACATCTGTAGTCCCAACTACTAAGAAGGCTGAGGCAAGGGGATCACTTGAGCCTAGGATTTTGAGGTTACAGTGAACTGTGACCGTACCACTGCACTGCAGTCTGGGTGACCTAGTGAGATCTGTCTTAAAAAAAAAGATAATAACATAAAAGAAAGGTAAAACTTTTCTCCAAAGTCTCACTTCCCAAATGGAGTCCAAGGTATATGAAGGCACCGATACGTTATTTTTCAATAGGAGAGGGCACCTCTGCAACATATGGGACATTATTAGAATAAAGAGACCAAAATTAAGTTAAAACTGACCTTTTGAGAAATAAAATAGCCACATACTTACTTTCTTTGTTGTATTTCCATGCTTGCTATAGAAAGTATCAATTTGTTCTCTGAAGTCATTGTAGTCATTGAAGGGAAAGATATGTGACTGTTTGGAAAAATGAAGTAAATAAAAAAAATCAGAAATCATAAGGATTTTGTCAGATGTTTAAACTCCCCAAGGAGTATCTATACAATAATCCCAAAATTGTAGGAGAAGGAGAAAAAAAGCTCAACGCCTTGTATACAGCAGCAAAAAGTTCAGTGGCCATTGAAATTCAGTTTATTTATGGCAATGTAATTTTTCAGCTTGATGAAATGGGGTCATATATCATATAAAATTATGAGAGGACTAAATAATGTCATAGAATCTATTTTTTATAAAAAGTAAATTTAATCACAAATGAAAATATATTTACAGCCAAAAATCTTGCAATAAAAAAATGCGTAAAAGATTAAAATTAACCAGAGATTTTGTAGGAAGGGGTTAGCAAATTTGTTTTTCACTACTCTACATCGACAAAATGAGAAAAGGTGCCTTAGATTTAGAATAAAAGTTCATTTTTGCTGATAAATGCCATTGTCCAGATAATAATTCTGTGTTTGCCTCTTTTACTGTAATAGGTCCTACAGTTTCTTTTTCATTTTGTGTGTAACTACCCTTATCCATCCACATTCCCTGTGAAGCTTGGCTTTTGAATGCCTACCACTGGGACAGACTCTTCTGGTCATCCAATAGGTTTTTAGTCCCTTCTAATGCTTCTACTTTGCTCACTTTTTTCCTTGGCAATCCTTAAAGCTTGTGACATTTCAGTTGATTGATGTCAGTTAGAAAAATACAAGCAGGGTAGAACCCTTCTTCTGAAGATAACTCAGTCATTCAGTTTAGTTTAATATTTGTACCCTGCTCTTTCTCTCTCTCCGTCTCTCTCTCTCTCTCTCACACACACACACACACGCACGTAAGCTTTCTGCTTATACATCATTTACACTGAACTTCCCAGGCAGTAAAATATGCCGGATCATTTGACCAGTTCTTAAAACCATTCCATTGGGATTATCTACTAGGCCATTTTAAGCACTCATTTAGAGAATAGGCACGGAGAAACTCATTTGTAATACATTCCAATTATTGTAGACTAGTCTATAGCCCAAATATTCTTGAACTCTGAAATACTCGGCATCATTAAATTTACCTCTTTTAGCAGCTAAACATCAGTGGAGTTAGCTGCTGAGTCATTAAAACAAAGTATTATTTTCTAAAGAGATGAAATGTTGATGTGTTTTCAAAGTTTCCTGTAATGAAAACTGATTTTTAAACTTTGTGTCTAATTTATTTCTGCTGACATATATGAGCTCCAGGCCCCTCTATGGCCTTTAGAGTTTGCTCAGTAACACACTTCAGAATTTACTACCAACTTGATAGCATTTTTAATTTAGTGAAGCAAAATGGTAATGTAATAGTGTTCCTAAAGAAAAAACAGTGTCATTATTTTGCGGGTGTTAAATTCCTCTAATGAAATCAATTCCAATTTATGATCCTTTTGTAATAATATATAACTTTCTTTAAAGCAAGAATATTCAGCTGCCTATAATAATGACATTGCAAGCTTCCACTCACAAACAGTGTCCTTGCTAATGGGATTGATGACTGAGAGATAAAGCCAAGATTTGAGGGGTTGTGTGTAGGCTAACCATATTTGCTTTGAATACAGAAAACATTGACAAATAGGTCTTCTCTTTTCGCCTTTGAAGAATTCAGGAAAACCTTCTTTTCAACAACAAATGCAAATAACAGAAAACCAGGAACTGGGGAGAGAGCTGGTATTACTGAAAACCAAGGTAATGGCAGAACTGTGCTCATGTGTCCCACCATTCACTTTTTTTTAGAGATGCTGCAGCTGTTTTTGATGGGTCATTAGTGTTTAATCTGAAAAGAAAATACAGTCTAATGTTTTCTGTGACTAAAAGCACCATAAACTGGATTGAACATGAATAAAAGTTACACATTCAGTCATTTGCTTGGGTACCAGGCATAGGGATATAATGATGGCCCTGGTGCCATTGGACTAAGCAAGTTATTGACCTTAAGGAAATATCCACTTACCTAGCAATTATGTAATATCCAAATTATGAGGCTAGGTAAATTATTTCTCTAAATTTGCCTAAACGGCAAAGCACAAGATGGAAGATTCTGGCTTTGTACCTTCTGGCACACTAAAAAATCTGTTTAAAATTATTTTATTTCCCTTATAACATGTTGCCTATATAAGTTGGCAAACAGAAACAAGATTGTTTTCTGCAAAATTGTCAAAGAATGAAACCTATGTTTTAATCACCTGGTTCTTACTTCAACAGTAGTGGTGATCCCATGCCACATGACCTTGCTTAGTGACCTTAAACTTGCCTTCTTGTTGCTGAGGGTAGTTTCAAGTTGCAATACACAAACTTTTTCTCTCCCAGTTCTCATGTACTTATTTCAAGGAAAGTTCTACTTAAAATTATTTTAGTAGATTTGAGCACTTTAAAGCAAGATGCATATGGAAGCTCTAAACTCTTCCTATACAATATTTTCGGAGAGAGGAGAAAATTCCAATGTCACTGCTTTGTTCTCAGCACTTGTCACCTCATTCTGCCTTTTCTTTTTTCTAATGAGTATATGGTTGAGAAAGCACTGGGTGCTTCTTTTTTCAGAAACACGTCAATCTAAGAGCCGTTGCAAAAGAGTCCCACATGCCCTAGAATACCCTGGTCATGATGTTAGCTTGCTGAAATCAATCCCTTCAGTGGTTTACAGTCAACCTACTGCAAATAGTTAAAGCTTAAATGCATAATAGTTTTCCTCTGAATTTGCACATTATGTTTTATGTACCTATTTGATGTCGCTTGAAGCATTCTTTAATGACAACGTAATAAAATAATTGCCAATCATGAGTTAATCCTGTAGTAGTAAGTACCTGCTCTGTGAAGGAAATCTGATAACTGTGCTCTGTGCAAGGAGATCTGATATCTGATATACTGATCATCCCAAACACGTATTGGGCCACTTTGTCAAGGACCTTAAAATATAGCAGAGAAGCAAGTCGTGAAATGAATAGGTACAAATTGTGCCGAATACTGTGAAAGAAGTATATGACTACTGATTGAGATGAGCATTCTGAAAGAAACTCCATGGGAACATGAATGGAATTTTAAAAGAAGACTTAATATGGATTTGAGAGTCAAGGACTGACTCTGAGAAAAGGAATTTAAGACCTAGGCAATGGCAACATTTAAGTAGACAGAGACAAGGTATAGTGTCTTAACCAGAAGTCATAATCTCATTTTTAAAAAATATACTGGCCACTATGTAGACGATAAGTTGATGTGGTTGGGTGTATTCAGAGGGAGAAGGGACGGAGACAGAAATGTTAATGAGATACACAATTAAGAAGATGCTGTAATATTTGAAGCACAGGATTATGAAGGCCTGAATTTAAGTGTGGCAACAGAGAAGCAGAATGGAGGTAACCTGAGTTATGATTTGAATGTAGAGTCATTGATATTTTATGATGCGTTGGGAATATAGAAATGTTGATTTCGAGTTCTTCTTAAATAACTGCATGTTTGCAGGTATTCTTTGCCAAAATATGGAATCACAGGCAGACATTTCATGTGGTAAGGAAAATCTAGGGTTAAGTTCTTAAGTTTGAGATGCTTATGAGATATTTGAGAGGAGAGGTAAAAATGAATATGGGAAAGGGTCCTTGACTAAATCCTCTAAATAATGAATATGTATGATCTGTATGAACAGTCTTAATATAGACCAAAAGACAAATGTAAATACATTCTTTCTTGTGGAAAAATGCCTTTAGCTATTTTCAAATGCAACTTCTCCACTCATTAATTTTTGTTATGATTATTGCTTGGTAATGTTGTGAATATTTTTAAAGAATTTTACAGCAAATGTAATTGCATGTTATATTTTCTCTCTTCTCATTTTGGAGAATTACCTTTCTACTGCACTTTTATAAATTATATGTTAACAGAAGTGTAAAATCTGGAATCCAAGCAATTTCCCCTTATGATTTTGTGTCTATTGTTCTATTAATTGAATGTATTGGTACAAGGGGAAATTTATAGATTAAATTGAATTTAGTGCTTTTGAAGGCAATTTTATCTACTTACAAATTAGTAAGAAATTTTCATAATAGTTTAAGTAAAACTTTATTCACAGTATCTTGACATTAATTTCTGATGATTACTTTTGTTTGGAATTGTATGAACCTTCTTAATGTAGAATCTCTAATATCATCTATCTAGGCAAATTTTTTCAATTATTGTTTCAAGACTATCCTATACTCTAGGACATTTGCAATTCCTATTTTAAATATCTGGCTCATTTTCCGTGATATTTCTACCATTTCTTTTTAAAAGTATGTCCTTGCAGTCTCAAAATATTCTCCAAGTAATCTTCTATATTGCTAACCAGGGTGCGTATCTTATGATCTTTCAATTTTCTAAGTGAGGTCTTATTTTGACTACCACTTTTTTTATTTTGCTGATTCTTATTCATAATATTTTTAATAGCGCCTATTTTATATAGTTTTTTTTTGAGAAATCTGCCCGTTTCATAGAGAAAATACTTTCAAAAGAGTTATTTCTGAGCCCTGAAAGCTTGAAATGTCTTTTAATATAATGAATATTGTTTCATCATTCTAAAATTATTATTTTTCTGCTCAATTTAGTCTTCTATTTCATTATCGTCAGGTGTGCATTTAGATGCTGACTTTGCATTCCTCATTCAGTTTTCTCTCTTTTCCAGAAAAAATACTGTCAGTTTCTTAACCTGGGACCTATGACAAGGTTGCTCACAGAAAAGGAACTATCTCCAGTTTCACTAGGTGCCCTGGATTCACAGATGGACAAAGTAAGGAATGTAAATTGGGTTCTAGATCAAGTTCTGTTGGGGAGTTAGTTCCCTAAGTTATAGTCAGTTCCCTAAATTTTAGTAAGTTCCTTAAGTTTTAGAGATCAGGAAAAACGAAGACAAAAACTTTTGGTATTGAAGGCAGTTTGGGCTCTATTACATCTAAAGAGCTAAGATAAAAGAGAAGGTGAAACACAGAACCCCACTTGAAAAAAGCAAAAGGAAAAATAAAACAGTATGTTGTGTTTGTCAGTTCGTGTTGTTTTCTGGTACTTGAAACACACTCATGCTTCAACCTCTCTGCATCTGCCTATTTCAACTTTGTTTACTTTAATCTTCAGTAGGATTGGTCTAAGAACACATACAGATGTGTGTTGGATTCCTGCTTCATCTTTTGTTCTATGACCTAAGGATAATTTTAAATATCTCTCAACCTAATTTTTCTTATATGCAATAGGAAAATAATAACTCTAACTTTCACCATAGACTTAAGGAGAGGTTTCAATGGAATATTTAAATAAATTATTTAGCTTAGTAGGCTAAATAAATACTTTATTAATGTAATTATTATTAACTGTATAAGCAATAATAGTGATACTACTTTAAAATCTATTCTAAAACATGGACCCTTTTAATGAATTTATTAAAATGCCAGATATTAAGTTTAGGTTATTAGGTTAAACTTGACTAAACACGTTTTTATGGTTACAAAGAGTAGTATTAATTCATATGCTAATTTAAAATTCAAGTTATAAAATTATATATGTATATATAAGTATAATAATAATTACAGAAATAAAAATATTCATATGATAATATAATGCTTATATTAAATACTATATTATTAATACTTTCTATGTATAGAAAGAAGGACTAGAAGGAAATCCACCATGACATTAACAAGGGAATCACTATATTATGACAATATAAATAAGTTGTTCTTGATCTATTTTTTAGTGCTTGATAATTTTATTTTATAGTAATAATGAACATTTTTAATTGAGGCTAACAGTTAAAAATTTTCAAACAGACTAAAACTAAAACAACCAAACTTCTGTCTCTCACTGCATTCAGTTATCTGCTTAAGGACCTATGATATGTCTAATGTAAGTTACAAATTTTAAAATGAATGATGAATAAATAAGCCAGTATCACAAATACAAAGTGATAAGAGCAGAAATCCTGATAAAAATTGCTATTTATGTATTGTGGTGCTATTGCTGTCTTTGGCTGAAGATACAACAAGAAACTTGAAGATACAGTGCTTCCTGGAAAATTTATGTGTACACTTCAATCTTTCATTTATATACAAATCAAGCTTATTTGTGTAAGATCAGCATGAGGCCAAATCCTCTGGATATTTGAAATTATTGGTTCAGCAGAGTGTCTCTATGTAGAAGTAATCTTTTGCTTGGGTCTAGATATTTATAAACACTAAGTTTAAAAACTTGGGCATTTATGAAATTCCAACAGCAGCAAAGAATAATTCAGGCAGCAGGTGAATCCTACTCAGAGGCTTATTTTCAAAGCTTACGTTAATGTTTACAGTATATCTGAAGAAACCCTCAGAGGGAAGTTGTTTTATATGTGCAGCACCAGCCTCTGAAACCAATGTGTGGCAGAAAAAGACTGTCACTTTTTCTAGGCTGTTAAAATACAAATGAAACGTTTTCAAAAACCAGTCAGACAGATGTTCCAGGTGCTAAGTTTTCACAATTTTACATGCTACTGTTTCCTATTTCATCACTTCATTAATTCAACTCTACTAACAAAGACATTAATATTTCTATTTCTGCTCTCAACCAATCACTCTGAATACAATACACTCAAAGGATTTCACTTCCTAGTAATCCATTTTAAGACACGCTCTCTGGGTGTGTTTTGCATCTAAATGTGGTGACATGACAGCCTTACCAAAAAGTTAAGAATTCATATTAGGTAAGGGAAATTAGCTTTGAAATCTTATTCTTGTTTCCCTTGTTACTTCCCTTACTTCCCAGCTTTAATAACTAACCTTTTTTTCTTTTTCCTCCCATAGGCTTTCTCTTGTCAGGATCTTGTCTTTCAACTCGGTTGGATAGCATATTTATCTTAGTTTCAGCCTTGAATTCTCACTTGGACATATCCTATTTCCCTACCAGATTGTAACCCCAATATAAGGACTGACAGTCAAGCTCTACTACACCTCTTAGCCAGTTTCTCCAGATAATAATGAATGCCATGCACATTCACAGGCCATGTTCTAAAGGATTCTCAGAAGGTACACTCCTTTGAAGTTATCTATTCTCCTTCTCTTATGCTAAATTTTGCTAGTAGAAACATATGACTTAGCTTATTAAACCTCTCAATGTGTCCTCAATTAAAATTCAAAAGTCTCTATGAAGAAAAGCTTGGATTGAACACTTTAATAGATTTTTAAAATAAGATTTCAAAGAAAATATTTTGCTCTAAATGGTACACAGGATGGGTGTCCAGAGATCATGCAGTCTGAGTAATAGAAAGGTCCAGAAGAAGGATGGGGACATGTCCAAAGCTACTCTAGCTGTTTCACACGCTTACCAAATCTGACATATTGATGTGAAAAAGTTAAGTATGTGTTATTAGAAAAGTAACTTTAGTGTTTCCAGAGAATATTATTAATGAAATGTACAAAAATTTTGTTAGCAAATCCATAATAAAATATGTCAAACATTGTTGCCTTCATTTTAGACATTTTCATGATTAAATTATGACTGATTTTTTAGGACCAAAAACTGAAAGAGAGAGAAAAAGTAAGAAAGAAGAAATTACAATTGACATAGTAATTCAGAATGTCTGAACATAGCATACTAAAGATTCTTGAGTAACTCACTCTATTTTATCTTCTTATTTCCAGGTCGTTTGATACTTTTTCTAAGGATGCACTTACAAGTCAAGAAAATAAAAATGTTAACCAGTTAGAGCTGAAAAGTCTACCATTTACAAATAATACTTCCTCTTTACTAACAATTATTTTCAGATATTAAATTTGTCTACAAGAAATTTACAAACATAGATATATGCACAGATATAAATGCAGAAGAAAAAGTCTGAACAATTACCAACAAAAAAATTCATGTGGCTGATCCAGGCAGGGGAGGCTTGAAATCAAAGTTCGGTTTGTGGCAATCTCTGCTCATTAAAAGCTCGAGGTCTAGGCTGGGTGCAGTGGCTCATGCCTGTAATCCCAGCACTTTGGGAGGCCGCATGCCTGTAATCCCAGCACTTTGGGAGGCCGAGGCCGGCAGATTGCTTGAGGTCAGGAGTTCGAGACCAGTCTGGCCAACATGGTGAAACTCTGTCTCTACTAAAAATACAAAAATGAGCCCGGCATGGTGACTCGTGCCTGTTGTCCCAGCTACTCGGGGGGCTGAGGCAAGAGAATCGCTTGAATCTGGGAGGAGGAGGTTGCAGTGAGCAGAGATTGTGCCACTGCATTCCAGCCTGGGCAACAGAGCAAGACTCTGTCTCAAAAAAAGAAAGAAAGAAAAAGAAAAATAAATAAAAACCTCAAAGTCTACCTAGAGAGAAATATAAGGAAGGTACCATGTACAATGGAATAAAATAAAAAGAGCTCACTCAAATGAACTGGGGCCCTTTTAAAGAAATGATTTGAGCTATGATGTCATCATCTGTAAATAGGATATTAAAACCTACCTTGAATAATTGTTATGAAAAACCAAATAAATTCTATATACAATAATTGGCACTATGTAATATGTTATTTAAATAGTTATCCTGAATGACTCTATACTCATACCTATAGTCATACTATCACGGCAGCTTTAATAGTAGTTCCACATGTTAGTTACAGGTATATGAAGAGATGTGGGAAGGCTTTTTGTGGGTAATATATTTGAGAGAGGACTTGAAGAATAACCGAAACCGGTTACCATGTCTCTGGTGTATTACATTTAGTCCAAGTTTTCCAAAGTGCATTTTGTGGAACACTAAATTCCCAGGATGTATTTATAGATATTCTATGATTAAAGATTTCTTAGAACACAGAAGATTAGATAGCACTGAAATAAACAACACAAAACAAGTATGTATTTGAAGATTTAATTTATATATCAGTAATACAAATATATGTGTGGTGGTGGGAAAGGAGCATAGAAGAGAGTATACAAGTTTCAAAAACCCATTTTATCATTAAAACAGTACTTTTCCCTAAAGGAAAGCCCAAATACTTTGTAAATGATGTGTTTGCAATTTGGAAAATGCTGATCTACATTTTTGCTTCTGGAATATTTAGCTAAGTACCAGAGGGCTTCATTTATTTTTCTTTAATATATGCAAAGGTAGGACTTTTGGTACACTACATGTAAGTAAAATCAGAGCTTTAAAATGTTTCATTGAGATATTTGAACCCTATGCAAATCCCTGCTGATCAGTGGCAAAATAAATACAAAACATTAATCTGGAGGTGGTAGAAGCTCTGTCTAGGATGCAGCAAAAGGGGGATTAACCCACCAAAATAATTAAGACTATGTTTTTCAAATTCAAAAATGGAACAGGAATATAGATCAATGATCAGGCCTTGCTATGGGTATGGGGTTGGGTGGGAGTAAAGGGGGAAAAGCAGCAAATGGTGGCTCATGTGACACATAACTGTTAACCTCTCAAAGATTGTCCCAAGGGAAACTGCTGGCCACTTGAATGATTCGAGAAATATTAATAAATTTGCCTGAAGTAGATACTTTATTTAATAAAGTTGTTCATCTGCATGTTATGCAAATATAGTATCTATCTCTCTGTGCCAGTGAAAGCACAAAAGCATTTGAAAGATTGTCCCTACCATGTTTTCCATTCTTTGCTATGCAACTATGAGCACTTTTCCTAAAATTACAAATCAAGAAAATATTTAGGCGATTTAAAAAATGTATTATAATTGCTTCCTAGTGATTTGTGGTATACACATACACACACACAAACACACGGAGACACATGTAAACATACACAGTGAAACAAAAAACAACCAAACTGTATAAAGGTAAAAATCTTGAAGGGAATCTATTCAGGGTATATGTGCAATATAGAGTATTTTTGGTTCTTCAGGATGTTATGATGAAAACACAGAGATGGTGAATTTAAAGAGGGGGGCAACAAGCTCTGGGAATATTTTATTTATATTTTATTTTATATTTTAATTGACACATCATAATTGTACATATTTGTGGGGTTCATAGTCTTTATATATAATATGTAGTAATCAAATCAGTGTTATTAGCATACCCATTATCTTAAATGTTTATTATTTGTATGTTGGGAACTTTCAATATTCTCCTTCTAGCGATTTGGAACTCTATATTATTACTAACTAGAGTCAACCTACAGTGGTATAGAACACTAGAACTTATTTTTCCTATCCAATTGTAATTTTGTATCCTGTAACAAATATCTTCCTATCTCTCTCTTTGTTCTACTTTTCCCGGCATTTGGTATCCTCTGTTATACTTTTTACTTCTACGAGATCAACTTATTTGTTTTCCACATATAACTGAGAACATGCACTGTTTAACTTTATGTTCCTGGCTTATATAACTTAACAAAATTTACATTCCCACTAACCGTGTATAAAATTCTCCTTTTCTATGCATCCTCATCAGCATTTGTTATTTTTTGTCTTTTTGAAAATAGTCATTCTAACTGGGGTGAGATGATACCTCATTGTAGTTTTGATTTGCATTTTCCTGATGATTAGTGATGCTGAGAATTTTTTCATTTACTTGTTGGCCAGACTGACTGTACGTCTTCCTTTGAGAAATGTCTGTTCAGTTCATTTGGCCACTTTTAATCACATTTTTTCTTCTGCAGTTGAGATGCTTGAGTTCTTTGCATTTTCTGAATATTATTATCCTGTCTAATGAATGGTTTGCAATATTTTCTTCCATTCTATAGCTTGTCTTTTCACTTTGTGTATATAATTCCATTTGTTTATGTTTGTTTTTGATGCCTGTGCTTTTAAGATCTTATTCACAAAATCTTTTTCCAGACCAACATCCTGAAGTGTTTCGTTATGTTTTATTCTAGAATAGTTTTATAGTTTTGGGTCTTATATTTAGATGATTGATTCATTCTGAGTTGATTTTTATACAGGGAGAGAGGTGAGTGTCTAGTTTTATTCTTCTGCATATGAATATCCAGTTTTTTCAGCAGCATCATGTATCAGACAGGCTTCTCCAGTCAGTGTTTTTGCCACCTTTGTCAAAAATCAGTTGGCTGTAGATATGTGGATTAATTTCTGGATTCTCTATTCTATTCCACTGGCTGTTTTTATGCTGCTATCATACTCTTTACATTATTGTAGGTTTGTAGTAAGTGACTTAAGTAGGGGCTTAGGATGGGTTAAGAGAAGCACCACTCAAAGGTGTGGAAATCTGCCTCCAGCTAGTTCTAAGGATACTTTAGAAGGTAACAGATGGAGAAAGACATGCAAAAAAAAGTAAGACAATCTTTTTAAAGGTGTGATAGATATCATGCTAGATTGCTTTGTTTTGATTTTTTCTTCTCTATTGCTTTGGTAATCCCTATAAACAAATAGATGATTCATTCACTGTAATTAATTGGTAAATAAATAAAAATAACTTGAACCAGCAATCCAACTCAATCTGCTAATGCTGTGCAGATCATTCATTGAGTAATTGTTATATTATATCTTCTAAGTAATAAAGTAATAGACAGTCTACCTTGGTATCATGATGTTGCTTATGTGTGTTGTCTTCAGTTGATTCATTTATTTATATTACAAGCAGGTACTCAATGTCAGGAACTATACCAAGTGTCAGACATAAAACAAAAGATAATAAAGTCTTTGCCCTCAAGTGTTGCTCAATCTGTTGTGAAAAATTGGCATATAAACCGGGTGTGCCTTCTCAGATCCCTCAACTACTATTCATTTACCTTCTTTAGTAGTACCCGCTTTCACCAAGTTGACATTCCTTTTTCAGGTGGGCATGAAGCACCACACCAGAGAGATATGGAACTCTATTTTCAGAATGTCCACTGGGCAGCCAGCTGATTGAACTCAGAAATGGGACATGTTCTCTCCCTATGTGATGAACCTATAACTGTGAGGATAGGAAGCAGAAAGGATCCAGGCACATACACTTCCCCTGCTGTAGAAGGCTACTTTGAGTGGTACTTCTCTCAATCCATTGTAAGTTCTGCATACTGATTCATCTGCTGTGTCTCATCACTGCTGAATGTGAACTGTTAACCACAACTGTGAGGAATTGACTTTCATTGCATCACATCAGTTGCTTCTTTCTATTTTCTGTCATTCTCGTCACTCTGGGCTTGTGCTTCCCCAGCATTTTTAGCACATTAACTCTCCCAAACTACTGTATTTCTACTGATCCTGGGATAATAAACAGTCATGGAGGCAAAGGGATCCATTAAGAGGTGAAATAACTACTATAAAAATAGGAAGTTAATTATTAAAAATTAGGAAAACTAAATAGTAATGAAAAGATTGCCTAACACTTATTGAGTGTCTCCCATGTGCTAGATACTTTAAATTTAGTATGTATATTTTAAAAAAATTATCCTCCAGGATAAATATTTTTTATTATACATTTTAGGAAAATGCAGAGCAGATAAGTATGCCTGACAAAGTTATGCAGATAGTATTGGTAAAATTATATTTAAACCTGGGGTTTTCTATGTTCCCATACAGTATTTTTTTCTGCTCAATGTTTAAAAGGTCAGGGAAGTCTTGCTTGGGGATGTAGCTTTGGTAGTAAAGAAGTTCACAAGGAAAAAAGGACTTTCCAGGCTGATGGAACAATATGAATGAAGAGGCATATATAGTGTATGACAACCTGAATGTCCAAATCAGAGGATTAGAACTTTCTTTGCAATGCTGCTTGCAACTTCAGCGCTACTACTGACCATGCCACTACAAGCAACGTATTCCAGAGAAAAAAGGTCAAACTTGAAAAGTAAATTTCATCTTGCCAATGAAGAATAAAGAATGCCTTACTACCACCTGCTGATGTCTTACACTTTTGTTCAATGCTTACTTCTAATACAAAACATTTACAAAAATGTTTAATACAAGACTATTTACAAAAATATAACCTAAAAATGTGACATAAACTTTAAAATAATCAAGTTTCTTCTTAGATTTTGAATTGCTCTATAACGTGGACACTGACCTGATGTATCAGGGATAAGAAATAGACCATGTTGTTTCAGGAATGTCAAGGTCACTGCTTGAATGGCATTTACATGCTGATGAATGATCTGTAGTTTGCTGAGCTGGAAGTCTCAGAATTGTCAATGCTTGAATAAATAAATAAATGAATAAATAACAAGAGTCAAAGGCAATGATTCAGAAATAATAGACTAGAAGAGAATAAAGTGGTTAAGTATGGAATTAACCTAAGGGGAAGTGGATGAAAACGGGAGAAAAAGGAATCCCTGTCAAAGCCAATCCTTGCTTAAGGGTTTACTTCCGGCCAAGAGAGGTGGCTCATGCCTGTAATCCCAGTACTTTGGGAGGCTGAGGCGCGCAGATCATGAGGAGCAGGAGATAGAGACCATCCTGGCTAACACCGTGAAACCCAGTCTCTACTAAAAATACAAAAAAGTAGCCAGGCATGGTGGCACGTGCTTGTAGTCCCAGCTACTCGGGAGGCTGAGGCAGGAGAATCGCTTGAACCCGGGAGGCGGAGGTTGCAGTGAGCCTAGATCATGCCACTGCACTCCAGCCTGGGTGACAGAGTGAGACTGTCTCAAAAAAAAAAAAAAGTTTACTTCCATTGTTAATCTGTATTTTTGACTTATTTTTGGAGTGAAAGAATATCTTTCTTGTGGAAGAGTGTGTTCTATCATGGAATAATATACAAAAGCCACTGGCTTTCTCTCCTTTGGTATCTTTTGCTTTTAGATTGTTATCTTAGTGAGCCTTATTTATATGAAAATTTATCTTTTAAGCATAACCGTGAGATTGTGCTATTTTATCAGATAAACCATGATCAACTATGCACCCTGACATCTCAGAAGAGGGTAAATTAGTATTCTTCTGTGAGTGTGGCAGGATGGAAGAAATCTAAGGGAGAAGACAAAGGTTCATAGATGTACAGATACTGGTGAGACGGCAGATTCACAAAATCAACAAGTATCACAAAATTTTAAGGTATATGGGAATAGAATAAATGGATTTGTGGAGGACATGTCGGCATCACTTCTTGGGTGGTTGAAGTTACTTTTTGCCGTAAAGCACTGCATAAAGAAATAATGTCGACTGAAGAGAGGAAAGCATGAAAGGAAGGAGGGAGAGAGGATAAAATCCTTCATGTTGCTGCTTCTTGTAATTCTGTAACTATTACATATTTCTCTATGACTTTGAACAAGAGTATAACACTCATTATCTTTAATTTTTCTCACCTGGAAAATGAAATTTAATATTTTATATGCACTGAAGCAGAGAACTGAAATAGCTGATTCTCAATTTTCTGACTCTTTTAAAGTTATTAGAGAGAGCAAGATATATTCACAAAAGCCTAAAAATGAAGCAGACATAGGTTTGAATCTTGTCTCTTTGCTTTTCTGGTTGAATTGATTTGAGTAAGTTATTTGCATGTTTTGGGTTATTTTGATTCTATTAAGAATTACCCCAACTGCTACAAAAGATGGTAGATTAGATATAAGAGAAATCGTGGAGCTTAGAGTTACTACATGAAGAGTCTATTTTCAAATAAACTTCAATAAACATAACATTTTTTGTTTTTCTTTTTTTTTTTTTAAGAACTTTTGGTGTTCATTTCCTTAATGTTTAGCTTTTTGGAACCATCAGGTTGACCAATAATTTCAGAGTCTGTCTGGTTTTCTCTTCTCTTTTCTCTGAATGTAATTTATTTTAACTTTCTCCTATCATGTTGGAGATTCTGACTGATAGACTTGCAATAGAATCTCCTTTTTAACAATTTGTGATCAGATCATCTCATAACAAAATGCCAGAACTATAAATTATACATTGCCATTCTGGAAAATCCTTATTCCATAAATCCTTGTCCACTTATCCCTGGCAAATTGAGTCTGTAGAAACTACCACAGAACGTGTTCCAGCAGGCTTACAGAGATAAGGTAGAACACCAAAAACTGCTCATAACCATAGCTACAGATCCATAATTGCTATCACGTGTTGGCCTAGCCTGTCTCACTTTCTACCATGATTAATGACTAGTATTCACATAATCTCATCCCTGAAGTTCTAAGTAAATGTTCTCATATGTAGAGTTTCGATAGCTGCCTTTGGCTCCCTTAATTTTAGCTCCCCAAATTCTATACGATCAAAACTAGCTCTGATGGCAACACATGATAAATATGAGGATAATATTGTAAGAAGATTTATCGTTGATAGCATTGGTAGTTTATGCAAATTCTTGGAAAATTAATGCTAGAGTAAATGAGGACCTAAAAAGTATATGAAGTGGAGGGAGCAAAATAAAGTTCACAGTTTAGAAAGATCTCCTTCAGAACTAGGAAAAGAATCAATTGAATGTGAAAGTAGGTGAGTTTATGAAAGAATCAAAGAAACAAGCTACATAGCATTTGTATAAGTGAAGAATTAATAGAACACTATGTTGAAAAAGTGTGAAGAAAAACAAACAAGACTAAACAAGGTACATTAAAGGAATAGAATCAACATGAAGTTTAACTAGATGTGAGAAGTGAGAGAGAAAAGTAAGCTAAGAATGTGCCGCAGGACTCTGGCTTGAGATACCTTGTGAATAAGAAATATTATAGATTTGAACAAAATATAAGCTTATTTTTAGGTTTAAGGAATATGATATTTCTCTGGGTCAAACAAAGAAATTTGTCAGGATTATGGAAACCAAGAGTGAAGAGTGTTGCAGGATGGAAAAGTTAATAGTTTCAAAGTTTCATAGAATTTACACATCTTAGATGCTGCAGGGAAGCAAGAAAGGTGAAGACTGAACATTTCTTATTAGGTTTCTGCCCAAATCCAGTTACCCTTCTTTAAAAATGTAGTTTAATAACTTGAAGCTAGATCACAAGAACACTATGAGGTAAAGCCATAAGATCTCTTTTCACAAATCAACTTCTCCCCAAATAATACAAGCAGCAACACGTTGCAAATTTTATAGTAATTTATATTTTCCAACAGTTGCTAAAAAAAAAAAAAAACTAGCCTTCCATCAGTTTTCCCTTCGTCGGTCAGAGCAAAGTTTATGTATGTATGTATGTAGATGTGTTTGTATGTATGCATGTATACATATGTATATACTTGTGCTTAAATTATTCAAAATTTATTCAATTACAAAAATTATTAATAAGTTAATAGCAACTTCAGGATGAGCATATGGTGAAGTCTTGCATGATTTTCTTCAAGCCCAAGGAGGCAGCCTTCCATGTGTCCTATAATGTCAGATAAGGCATGCTTTCATCTGACTTCTCTCACTGTCTCAACAGTCTCCATTGTCCCTGGTGTCCTATTCTAAATCCGGTTCACTTCCTGGGATCACCTTGTACATGAAGTGAAACTCACCATCCCCCCAACACCAAGTGTTTTCTTGGGGGAATAATTAAACATTTAATTTCTGAAACATTTTGGACCTCCTCCGTGAGATATATTACTTAGCACCAAGCTTTTATTAGTATCTGTACCATTTGTGTTAACATTATCAATATAAACATTTGGTTCATTCCATTAAAAGCACACAGTTCTCTCAAGTCGCTCATCTTTGAAACTTCAGAGCTCTCCAAAATTTTTGCTTAAACCTTTATAACAATTCTCTGAATCTGTATACCCCAGAGCATTGGAATCCCTCTAAGTAAGATATCTCTGTATTTAAAAAACAGGTGGGCTCTTAGAAAGTTGATGTGAAAAAAACACATTAAAAGTTGTTTCCCAATATTCATCCAGTTTTTTTTTTTTTTTTTTTTTTACATTTATGGCTTCTTATTTGCTAGTATGGAAACATCACATGCTTTGTCATTTTCAGAAGGAAGGATGAGTTGGTCAGCTTCCTTCATCTCTCTTTATTCTAAAGAGTAGAATAGTTTTTAGCTAGTGCCTGGCTACCCTGTATAAAGACATAAGAAGAATCACTTTGATGTGGCTTTGTGACTTAACTGCAGTCCATTAAATATAAATGAAAAGGTCTGGTGGTACTTCTTAGAAGCTTTCTTTAAAAGAGAGCCTCCAAATCTACTTTTTCTCATCATGGTCTTGATCCTGCTACCTTGAATGAAGCTGCTGCCATCTTGGAATATAAAGATGAAGGCCACATGCTGGAGACAGTAGAGCAGTGAGCTGGAAAAAGCCTTGTTCCCTAATACTTTGTGATACATGACTGCTATGTGATACCTTAATGTTTTACTGTTTAACTTATTGGAGAAGAAATAAACTATGACATTATTTTATTATGCTACTTACTGAGTAGTTTATTGTTAATAACCCTACTACAATATTCTTTGCATCTATGCAGTTATTTTTCTCTCTCTGTAAATATAGTATAGCTCAAGTATAGGTCAGTGTCATCTTGGAGCTATAAATTGTTAACATATATAAAGTAAAATGCATGACAAATTTAGACTTAATAGAATTATTCAACCTAAACACAAATTGGCTATAAACAGACATACAAAAGAACAATTAAATCTAATAGTAAATAAACTTGTGGATCAATTACCAAAAACTTCACGATTTCCAGAAATATATTTTACTAATAACATTTTAATCTAGTGAGCAACATGTTTCTAATTTTAAAATAATAAAACCTTCCCACATAAATTATAATTTTAATAATCTCCATATTCACTTGACATATACTTAATGTGAATAATAAATACATTAAAAGTAAAATAATTATATCATCTACACTAACTTATTAATTAAATCTTTGTAAAAACAAAATGATCCACAATAGAAACAGAAGGGTGCTCAGAAAGTTATCTTTCACTCTTTCTCCTTTAGTGTCAATTTTTCTGTGGACATCCAAGTTTGCTTTACATTTACATGTTTTGCACACTAGTTTTTTATCTAGTAAATGAGATATTCAATTTGTACTTTCTTGGAGTTGTGAGGAAAGCTTTGACCATAAATTATTTTGGACAGGACAAATTATCCTTGAGTACAGAGATTATAAATTTCAGGACATGGAAATGTCCTTAAGAATTGGAATTGCCCCATTCTACAATGTCCTTGTAGTTAATTAGCCAATCAGAAGAAATCTGCCTTTGAGAGGAATATTATAGGAGGATTAAGTTGTAGCATTCTATTCTATTACAGGATGACTATAGTTAACAGTAATATATAGTTTCAAATAGCTAGAAAGAGACTATCGAATATCCCCAGTGGATACATTGAGGTGATGGATAGACTAATTACCCTGTTATGATCATTATACATTATATGCATGGAAACAACATGTGTACCCATAAATATGTAAAAATGTTATTTGTCAATTAAAATAAAATAAAAATCAATGATAGGAAGGGTAACTTCAGCTATGGTGGCATGAAGAGTTTGACAAATACCTCCCTCCCAAACAAATGTAACACTGGAACAATTTTTCAAAAATAACTCTAGTAAGTTCTTATAATTTTATGTTGCCTCAGCATTCATCCTGAATATAAATCGAACTTTCTTATACCAGAAGCAAGCTCAGTCACCCCTGACACAGTTTCTAGCTCTCTGCCTCCTCTTATTTCTTCCATATAGTCAATGTAGGTATCTACTTTATACAATGGCCACCTGGCCACCTCCCTATGGGAGAACTAGATATAACCTACTTGACTACCCCACTGATCTCGACACCTCCCATAGACTGCACATTTTTGCTATAGTGACCATCTCTCAGACACAGCCTTAGCTCCAGAACTCATGTCTGCTTGCTCTAAATTAACCAATTTGAACTTACTAGGAGAAACCTGCTTAGGTTATGACTTAGACCCCAATAAAGGTCTCAGTAGGTCAATAGATATCTCTTTCTCTCTCTTCCCACCAGCTGGTTAGACATCCTGCTTTCTCTGGACTTCCTGTCTGCCCTCATCGATTTCTCTTTTCTCTTGTAGATCTGTGAATTACAAAATTCTTCTTTTACTAAACAAAACGAGAGAGAGAGAGAGAGAGAGAGAGAAATCCCACAAAAGTGAAAGGAAGGAATTTGTTAAAGAAAAAAAAGTTGCATCTAATATGTTTGGCTTCACAGGCTTTTAACGTGTAGCTCCACATTGCCCTGTGCTCAAAGCGGCCCACATCTTGCTTAAATGGTTTTGAAAAAGGAGACTCACATCTTCATTTTTCACTGGGATCCACAAACTCTGATGCCAGTTCTGGTATCAAGAATATGTATGTGGGCCAGGTGCAGTGGCTCATGCCTGTAATCCCAGCACTTTGGGAGGCCACGGTTAGCGGATCCCCTGAGGTCAGGAGTTGGAGACCAGCCTGGCCCACATGGCTAAACCACGTCTCTACTAGAAATTACAAAAATTAGCAGGGTGTGGTGACGCACACCTGTAGTCCCAGCTAATAGGGAGGCTGAGGCAGGAGAATTATAGGGAGGCTGAGGCAGGAGAATTGCTTTAATCTGGGAGGCGGAGGTTGCAGTGAGCTGAGATTGCACCACCGAACTCCAGCCTGGGTGACAGGGCAAGATCCCATCTCAAAAAAAAAAAAAAAAAAAAAGAATATGTATGTATGTGTGTTTATTTTACCAAATTTAGTAGCATGCTATCTTGTGATGGAAATCCATATACCTAAAATATTTTACAAGTAATGACAACAAAAAAATAAGGCTGCTAAAATTTGGATAATATTTTTTTAAAATATTTTGATTTAAAGAAATGGATTCAGCCCAAACAGTCTGTGACTTAAAAAAAAATGCCATTGAGGTTACTGAGAACCTAATCACAACGAAGGAGCCATAGGGAGAAACTAAATTTTAGCCCATACATATTCTCTTTCCTTTTTCAAAACAAATGATGTTTTAAGAGACAAAGTTGCTCATTGTGATCGTTATAAATTATCATATATTAACTCAGATGTTGTATAACATTAGTTGTTAAAATCAATTATATTTTCTCTTGGAGACATTATTTTATTGAGGAAGAATAAATAACACAAATTACATTTTTTTAAAAATTGCAATCCAACTAGCAGCATAACAATGCAGTATCACTTAGTTAATTGCCTCAGCATGTTACATGTTTGAAAGATGGAGTATCTGTACTTCTAACATCATGTAAATCCAGTAGCGAGGAAGAAGATCCAGATTTGGATAAGTTAATCTTTTATATAACATTAGACAGAATAGGTTCTATAAGCAGATCAGGTGTTAAAAATCTGCCTGCGGTGTCAGCCCTCCTACTTCTAGTTAATACAGCCTTGCTTTTTAATCGTCTAGTTCATGAATATCTTTTATTAAGTTTATTTGTTTGTTTTAAAGCCTTAGTATCTTTGTTATGCACAGGTTTTAACTTCATCTTACTGTTTCTAGTAATGAATCAACTCCATACTTGGATTACAGGGCCATTACATTTCACTTTTGCAAGAGATCATATCTCCCTTCTCGGTAGCAAGCTTGGTCCATAGGATTTGAAAAGAAAACTGGGATCTAATATAGTCATGCATTAACTTTTAAATAATTCCTGTTATCAGCCTAGAATTATCTTCAGTGGTACCTGGTGCCCAAGACATTTCTGAGGTTCTGCAAGACAAATTGTCTACCTAATTCTATAGGCACCTAGAATAACTTTCCTATTTGCGAAGTCCTTTACAAATAGTCGTTCATTTACATTCTAAAATAATGATTGATTTCTTGTCCATAGCTATCTCTCATTTTTGTTTTGTGTTCATTATTTGTTTTAAATGATGATACTGTTTTGTTTCACTTTATTTCCTCTGATGTCATTATAGAATAAATTCATGTCGTTATTTTTCTGTATTTACCTACTGCCTTAAATCATTTTCTGCTGCTAAAAGAATACCTGAGACTGGATAATTTATAATGAACAGAGTATAATTTATAATGAACAGAAATTTATTTGGCTCATGGTTCTGGAGGCGGGGAATACCAAGAGCATGGTGCTGGCATCTGGCAAGGGCCTTTGTCTCACTCTGCTGCCAGGCTGGAGTGCAGTGGCGTGATCTCCACTTACTGCAACCTCCGCCTCCTGGGTTCAAGCGATTTTCCTGCCTCAGCCTCCCGAGTTGCTGGGATTACAGGTGTGTGCCACCACACCCAGCTAATTTTTTGTAGTTTTAGTAGAGATGGGGCTTCACCACGTTTGCCAGGATGGTCCCCATCTATTGACCTCATGATCTGCCCGCCTTAGTCTCCCAAAGTACTGGGATTACAGGCGTGAGCCACAGTTCCGGCCTTGTTTTGTTTTTTAAAGTAGCAGCCACTGACATAGAAGCCCATTTGCATGATGCAGTGCCTGCGTGTTTTTTTTTTTTTTAGTAAAATGTTTTTTTTTTTATTATTATACTTTAGGTTTTAGGGTACATGTGCACAATATGCAGGTTTGTTACATATGTGTCCATGTGCCATGTTGATTTGCTGCACCCATTAACTCGTCATTTAGCATTAGGTATATCTCCTAATGCTGTCCCTCCTCCCTCCCCCCAGCCCACAACAGTCCCAGGAGTGTGATGTTCCCCTTCCTGTGTCCATGAGTTCTCATTGTTCAGTTCCCACCTATGAGTGAGAACATACGGTGTTTGGTATTTTGTCCTTGCGATAGTTTGCTGAGAATGATGGTTTCCAGCTTCATCCATGTCCCTACAAAGGACATGAACTCATCATTTTTTATGGCTGCATAGTATTCCATGGTGTATATGTGCCAGTTTATTGGACAATAAGCCTTGCTGACACATCCATTTGGAATCTTAATCCAACAGCTTCTACTGCATTTCTACATTATGACAAGGGATCTGATGGAAGGAATTTTATTTAATCATGATTTTAAATTTATCATTAGTTCATTTGGATAAGTAAATGAAGCACTAATTTGAACAGAATAATAAAACTATTCTTAAGATTATGGAAGTTTTGGCACTGCCAGCATAAAACATTTCTGTTAATGTGTGGATCATTACTTATACCTTAAAAGTATACTTCATAACACTGGTTGAACTAGTTGGAAGCATTCTATTATTTCCAAAGCTGGATCTCTGCCCAGCATATATAAAAAAATTCTTCTAGCATTGGGTTGCTTAAGAATGAATCTTGGTTAAGAGAAAAAAAGATCAATGAATACAAGCAAGCAAAAAATTCGTTAATTTCAGGGAGAAAATAATAAACAGTAATACTGGACAGCAACGTAAATAGACTAGAACCTTCAAAATCATCATACATGTAAAACTAAGACAAACATCTTACAATAATATCTAAAATATGACTGACATAATAATGATGAATCAAGTTGAACTATGGTACTATATTTTCTAGTTAGGCAGTTTGGGGTAGAAAACAGGATGAGGTAGAATTTAAAGAAAGAACAGATAAATGAAATATCTTCCAAATATATTCGTATATAAAACAAACATCTGGCTTGAATATAGCTATCTATTTCTAACATGAATTGTATTAAAATTGCAGACTTCTAGATCTTGAATGGATTCCAAAGTAGGTAGTATCCACAGCAGAAATGCAACGGCAGTTATAATTCACTAAGCTACAACTCTTCATCGTTTAGGTAAGGAAATAGACTGCAAGTAACTTGTTCTAGATCGTATAGTTAGAAGTAGAGTTTCCTGTGATGATAATCCTTTTTTTCCCCTTACTATTTGGTCATTATCTCCATCTACATTATTGACGTTCATGCTTCCTCACACCTCCAGAACCTTGAAGTGATGAATATGCTGTGTTAGTAAGACATACACTTACACTTCATGTATGTGTGCATATATGTGTAAGGGGGTTGATGGGTGGGTAGAGTAGGGGAAGAGAGCAGAAGACATAGCATATGCAATTTTAAAAAAAAACAAGGCCCAGTGCAGTGGCTTATGTCTGTAAGCCTGACACATTGGGAAGCCAAGGCAGAAGGATGGCTTGAACCCAGGAGTTTGAGACCAGCCTGGGCAACATGATGAGACACAGTCTCTACAAAAAATTTTTAAAAAGTTAGCTGGGCATGGTAGCTCACACCTGTAGTCCCAACTGCTTGGGAGGTTGAGGTAGGAGTTTGCTAGAGCCCAGGTCAAGGCTGCAGTGAACAGTGATCATGCCACTGCACACCAGCCTGGGCAATACAGCAAGACCCTGTCTCTAAATAAATATGTAAATTAATTAATTAAATACTAAGGAATATTCTGATATTCCTGCAGACAAATCGCCCTTACTTCCTCTCTTCCTCTCTCCCACAATCCTCTTCATCCCCACAGTGAGATTTACTTTCTTAATATTCAATGCATATACACAAAATATAAAGATTACATAGACCATTTGTTAACCTCCTAGAAATCAGCTTCATTTTGTTGTAGAATTACATATAGTGTCCTGGACTTGCAAAGACATATAGAAAATTTATTATATCTCTGATCCAGTACAGCAAAGAGCCCCCAAAACAACTCTTCAGGCTATTCATTTCAGCGATATAATCAATTTGCCTGATTTTGTTTCCCTCGTTACTGAGCCAAATTGTGATTTAAAGGAGTTGAGCAATTATTTGTTAATTACATAGACACAGGCTTGGGTTATGATCTTAGTAGTTGATAATGCGGAATCTCAATTTTCTTACGTGAAGAATGGCACAACATAAAAAGAGCAAATGTCTGGGTATCTGATTTTTCTTACAGTTTATCTCTATCTAGAACTATCATAAAATGTGTCAATCCCCTTTTCTTCAATACCTGCAGGTTTCCAGTCATTGAAATTGAAATGATTCATTTGATATCCAGTCTGTCCATATCATAATCATTTCCATGAGTTTGTATTATTTTCTAAAAATAATGATAAAGGGTTCTCTAAATGAGAGAATCTTCAATTCTTTACCCTATAACTTTTATATTATAAAATAGAAACATCTGTCCAGTATATAAAGTTAATAGAATATTTCAAAAAGAAAAAATTACTTATGGTAAAATTGCTACAGAACTATGAATTTTAAATTTTTTATAGAGATAAGAAACAAGTTACAGAAACTTGGAAATCAGAACTGGTATTTAATTTCTAGATACATAACTTTAATGGTTGCATGGCTTTAGATAAATGCTTTACCGAAGTTCTCAGTTTTCACCTTCTGTAGAACAGTGACGATAATTTACGTGCATCATATAGTTCTAAGAATAAGAGGAGTCATAATTTATGTTCAGAAATCACGTGTGCTTTTTTGGTATCTGTTTATCCAGAGTGCTTGTGGTCACAATGTTAGACTCATTCCAATAAAAGACATGTGTCTAGCATGTTTTGAGAAAGGCACTGAGTTCTCTATCTTCCAAATGATCCCTTGTGCCATACGTCTTGTATATAATTCACAAAAATACCTAAAGGAACCCACCTCTAAGTGGAGTACAGATTTGAACTCTGCTTAAATCTGGTGCCTGAGTGGACAATGGCATATGTGTGTGTGTGCGTATATATACATACATATATATAAACATACATACATATAAACATATATATCACATATATGATACATTTGCAATATACATTTATAAACATACATGCATATATGTATACATATACATGTGTCTAAGCATGTGCATATCTTCAAGTTCCAAAGCACTGACATCTCAATTTAACTCCCAATATCTATTTAATTTATGCTATTTTATTCTCAAATTCATGTTAAAGATTACTGGAAACCAAACAACATGACAGTCTCTTTGATATTTACTAGATATATTTTCTTATTTACTGAACATAAGTTTTTCATTTCTAGTGTAACATCTCCTTAATCTTACTGCATGTCTTAAGTAAATCATCCGGTGTATCAGGAATATTGGAAGAGGTTGCTAAGTTTTTATCCGCTGAGTTGGATCCATGTAAGTAATATATTAGAATCATTCTGGCCATGGAAGTGAGCTTTTTGCTCAAGGAACTGGATACTTACCTTAACTTACCTATTTTTTAAATAAATAGGCTTTATATTAGTTAGAGGAGTAGAGTCTTTTTGCATTTCCATTTTTAGTGCTAAAACATAGAAAACAGCCAAGATATGGCAAGAGATATGAAGTAGTTCTCCATACAATTCATACAATATAGTGAACTAAGGGATATATTTAAATTTACTGAATGGGAAATTAGATCAAGACTCATCATTTAATCAGAATAGATGGTTGTTGTACAATGCCCAGATGCACATGAGATGTGCCTATTTCATTATGAAATCAGAATAAGAAAGGTAGAGTGAGCTGCAGATTGTCCAGAAGTATCCACGAGGGAATTGTTTTATTATTTAATTGTTAGATGAGTTAACATTTTAAATAACCTTGATTTGTCTGAAGCAGGTAAAATAAGATGTGCTCCTTCCTCTGCTTAGAGCAGCAGTCCCCAACCTTTCTGGCACCAGGAACTGGTTTCATGGAAGACAATTTTTCCATGCATCAGGGAGGGGGAATGGTTTCAGGATGAATCAAGCACATTACATTTATTGTGCATTTTATTTCGATTTTGTATCAGTATATGCATAAATAAAGCAGCTGCCATGACTGGATGGCTTTCTGGTTTCACTACTCGGATAGTGAAATAATTATGCACCTCACTATAATGTAGAATCAGTGGGAGCCCTGAGCTTGTGTTCCTGCAACTAGATAGTCCCATCTGGGGATGATCGGAGACAGTGACACCCAAAGTTGGTTGCTTATGTCCAGTTTACTTCATAATCTCTTTTGGTTGCTGTCACTGCAGAAAACCCTGCTTCACAAAGATAGGATGTTGGGAATGGAAGCAGGCTTTATAGTGCTTTTGTGGCAAACTCAGGTTATTCTGCCTTGATTTTAATTCAGAACGTACGAAGACTTGAAGTTGTCTCAAACATACTTTTAAGGCCAACGTCATTTGTGATCTCAGGCAGTTGATCCTTTTCTAGCATGGACAGTCAATTCACCTGGCTTATTCAGAAATGGGTCATGGATCCATTCCTTCCCAGTTCAGGGTTCTTTTGTGGTTGGGAAATAATGCACAAACTTTTTTTTTTTTTTTTTTTTTGAGATGGAGTCTCACTCTGTTGCCCAGGCTGGAGTGCAATGGCATGATCTCGGCTCACTGCAACCTCTGCCTCCTGGGTTCAAGCAATTCTCCTGCCTCAGCCTCCTGAGTAGCTGGGATTATAGGCCCCTGCCACCTTGCCTGGCTAATTTTTGTATTTTTAGTAGAGACAGGTTTTCACCATGTTGGCCAGGCTGGTCTTGATCTACCCTCCTCGGCCTCCCAAAGTGCTGAGATTGCAGGCAGGAGCCACCATGCCCCATAATGCGCAGTTTTGAAAGCTGAGATAAGTGGTCATGCGGCAGCTGAGAGAAAAAAGGCCCTGGCTCAGTCTCTTTCAAAATCTCCGCTAACGTTTGAAACATGCCAAAAATCCCAACGTTCACTCGTTGTCCCCGTAATTCCAGTTTGGCTTTGAAAGGAGCCATTTTTGACGGCTTGAACACAGTTGTCATTCGCCCCTGAAGTGACAAATTGAGTATGTTAAGCGGTTTGTATAAGTCACACAAGTAAGCAATTTTTTGACCCATTCTATGTTACCATAATGTGCTGTCGTTGGTGACTGTTTTTCTAAAAGAAATCTCTGGAGTGGCTCTCATAATTCAAAACCTCTGACCAGAAATACACCTTGAGAAAGCCAACTCACTTCTGTATATAAGAGAAGATGTATGTTCTCTGCATCCATCTCCCCACAGAGCTGTGCAAACAGACGTGGATTAAGGGCATGTACTTTTATGTCACTGATAATTTTAATCACGTCCTGCAAAACATTGCTAAGGTGACATTTTTTGGCTAGCCAGCATTTCTTTATGGATAACGCAGTGTGTAGACTCACATTCAGGATATATTTCTTTGACCTGAGTAGTGAAACCAGAAAGCCATCCAGTCATGGCAGCTGCTTTAACCGTGCGTATACTGATACAAAATGACTA
Organism: Hylobates moloch; assembly: GCF_009828535.3. Taxonomy (NCBI): domain Eukaryota; kingdom Metazoa; phylum Chordata; class Mammalia; order Primates; family Hylobatidae; genus Hylobates; species Hylobates moloch. The sequence continues at coordinate 25,455,021 of NW_026652290.1, forward strand.
ATTCTGTTTTCCTTATATGTAATCATTCAAAGACTTGAATTATTTCTTCAGCTGTGGTGTTGGTTGGCAACAAAAGTGCAAATAACATATCCCAATGTGTATCCTCCTGAAAAATATGTCGCACAAAAACAAGCATTGTTGCCTTTTTTGTCAACATCAGCGGACTTGTCAACTTGGATTGCACACCATGGTGACATTAATTCTCCCTAATAATTGTTCTTCGATATCTTCTGCTATTCCATCAATTTGTCTAGTTATGATGTTAGCTGAAAGAGGAACACGTGCCACCTGCTGAACTGGAGCATCTCCTAAAAGTTTATGACAAATGTTCTTAGCAGCAGGTAGGATCAACTCTTCACCAATAAGGGCTTCTTAGCTTTAGCAATCTGGTTAGCCACTAAGAATGATTTCTCAGTGCAGACACATTTGATGAAATGGTGACCTTTAATAATTGCTTCTGTTCTTCATGTTCACATTCTTTTTTCTTTAGAAAAACTCCAAAGCCTTATCTTTTAATGCAGGGTACTTGGTCTCCACGTGGCAATGCAGTTTTGGAGGTTTCACGGCTTTGTTAGATAACCAGTCACCACCTATTATACAAAGTGGGCTTGGAGAATGTGAACCACCTGTTGCAAAGAACCTGTAATTTAAGTAGGACTCTTGGTATTTTCTTTTAAATGCAGCTTTTTGTTGTTGTTGTTGTTGTTGGCAGTCACAGATTCTTCTGCTGCCTCATCATTGCATCTTTCCCCCTTTTCAAAGAAGCTCTCCAGTGATGTTTGTTTTTTACTAATTTTGGCTAAGTTTAGCTTGTGAGCTTACCAAAACTGTGACTAAGTGTGCAGTGCAGGAAAGAGGCATGGATGGAAGTGGCAAATAAAATAATGGGCAGGTCATGAACAGTCTAAAGTAACTCTTGAATTCTGACTTAAAGCCTGCCATCAGATGCAGCTGTACAATTGAAGTACATCAAGTCACTTGCCATTATAAAGCCAACCATCAGATGCAGCTGTACAATTGAAGTACATCAAAAGCTTATCTTTTAATGCAGGGTACTTGGTCTCCATGTGGCAAAGCAGTTTTGAAGTTTTCATGGCTTCGTTAGATAACATCACTTGCCACTATAAAGCCTGCCACACAGATGCGGCTTAATTGTCACTTGCCACTCACTGATAGGGTTTTGAAATGAGCCTGAAAATTGATTTATTATGGTCTTTATGCAGTCAAACTTCTCGGCTAATGTTAATCTGTATTTGCAGCCTCTCCCCAGCACTAGCATCACTGCCTCAGTTCCACCTCAGATCACCAGATATTAGATTCTCATAAGGAGCATGCAACCTAGATCTCTCATATACACAGTTCACAATATGGTTTGCACTCCTATAAGAATCTAATGCCACCACTGATCTGACAGGAGGCAGAGCTCAGGTGGTAATGCAACCAGTGGGGAGTGGTTGCAAATACAGATGAAGTTTTACTCCTTTGCCAGCTGCTCACTTCCTGCTGAGCAGCCCAGGTTCTAACAGACCGTGGTACCAGTCCATGCCCCAAGATTTGGGGATCCCTGGCTTAGAAAGTATACTTTGAAAACATTTTTTAAAAAGTTTCCTGCTGCTATGGAATGGGTCTTTCTAAATAAACCCAATTTAAAGCACACTAATTGCTTTTGTCGGTCTTAAAATAGACAAAAATCTTTAACATGGCTTAATATGACTCAACTTGGCCTGGCCCCTGCTTCCCTCCAGCCTTGTCTCTACCATTCTTTCTTACTTTTCAGACTCCGGCCAGCCAAAAAACATGTTTTCAGTCAGTTGTATTGAACATGTTCCCTCTTGATAGTGGACACATCCTGATTCCCTCTATCTGAAATGCTTCACTGTTTGCCTAGCTAACTGCTATTCTTTAGACTAAGTCAAATATTGTTTCCTCTGTCAAGCCTTTCCATAACTTCCAGAGCATCATAAAACTTATTTGAAATTTGAAAAATTTATTTGTAGGATTACCTGGTTACTCTATTTTCCTCACTAGAGCATGCAATCTCTTCTCTCTCATATATATGTCACTAATAGACTACTTTATAATATCTGACATAAAAGTGGGTGAAGTGGGTGTTCAGTACAATTAGTTAAACATATTAAGTATAATATACAAAGAAGCCAGGCTCCAAAGTCCACATGTGTTAAGAATTTTACTCATATGAGATGCTCAGAAAATGCAAATCTATGGAAGAGGAAAGCAGACTAGTGTTTACCTAGGACTGAGAGTGGGAATGGGAATGGGGATAAACTGTTAACTGGCATGAGGGATCTTACCAGAATGAGCAAAATGTTCTAAGACTAGATCATAGTGACGGTTGCAGGACTCAGAAAATTTACTACAAATCATTAAATTGTACACTTAAAATGGGTGAATTTTATGATATGTAAATTATTCATCAATAATGATCTTTAGTTTGGTGTAGTCTGGCTTTTTTATTAGCCATGACATAAACCTACTTAGGAAATATTCCTTTATGTCCATGACCCACGGACATAATGACCCATGTGAGTACTTTGACAGATTCCCTTAGACCTTCTTATTCATTTCTACGTGCCTCTTCATGGCTTCTTTGGGTCTTTGCCTTAACAGCCTGCATCACAGGCTTTCTTTGGAATGTCATCCTGGACTACTGAAACCACTTTCCCCATTTATCAGAGAGACTGGAGTGCCTGTGGTTTTCAGATCTCTAGGGTAGGTCTTAGCCAATTAATAGCTGCTGCAGGACGATGGAGAGCAGGCTTCCTTAACTTTATGGGGGACAAACTCTGAGCTGTAATGCCTGCTCCTGATAAGCCTGACGGTATCTTTTCAGTATCTTTGTCTGGAAATGCACCTTCTCAGCATGTTTTCTTTCCCTTTCTTGCTTTGTGGATGTAAGATTTATCAGGTTCTGGGAGCTCTTCTTCAATAAATTCCTTGCTCAAGAACCTGCACCTCAGGGTCTGTTTCTGGCAGGACTTGACCCAAGATGCTGACCCTTCCGGGAGCACCTGTTTTGATGTTGCAAATTTTCAAAAATAATTGTGAGAAATTTACTATTATCCTAGTACTTCATATCCTTTTTTACAAGTCCCAGACTTCACATATTCTGTAATTGCTGAGGATGCCCTGAAAGGTTCTTCCTGCCCTTCTTCCCTTACAGACATGTCAGATCTAGCCTAGACATTATATTGACGCAAGAAGTAGGGCTGGACACAGTGGCTCATGGCTGTAACCCTAGCCTTTTGAGGGGCTAAGGTGAGAGTGTCAGGAGTTTAATGCTATAGTGGGCTATGTTCACACCACTGCACTCCAGCCTGGGTGACAGAGCAAGACCCCATCTCTATTAAAATAAAATAAAATAAAATAAAATAAAATAAAATAAAATAAAATATTTAAAGCCTACCTCTTAAATTCAAATATAAATTGAGTATTTCACCTTTGACTCCACTGTATCCTGTGCTTCCATATTTATAGCATTTAATTCACTTTATAAAAATTCCCTCTTTATTCTTGATCTTTCCTTCTCAGCTGTGTAAATCTGAGAGCAGAGATTTTATCTTTTATTTTTAGCCTCCTCGTGCCTAGTATAACATATAGAAGGTATGTGATTAATACTTACTGATTCAAAATAATTGAGTAATCTATATTTATTAATATGGAATGCTGTGTAATATATAACTATAAATTTCAGAAAGTTGCAGAGCCATTTATACATATAAATTTTCTTATATAGTTATTTATCATGTATATTTATTTGAAAAATAAACACTAGTGTCTATGTGTATTGAAGGGCATTTATGATTTATAATTCATAATTTAACCTTATGTCATAATTTTACTCAAGCAAATAGTTAATGCAATGTAAGAAAGAAAGAAGAAAAACGTGCAAGGAGGGAGCTAGAGAACTGATAGTCTTTATGAATTACCAGAACAGGGAATATTGCTTTTGTTGTGTTTGTTCTTGTTGTTGTTGTTCTTGTTAATATTAATGTTGTTCTGCTGGAGGAGAAGCAAGGTTATGTTCAGTATCAGTTATACTCTGATATGTAAATTCAGTATTACTCATATCCTGACATGTACTGCCTTTTCAGCTTAGACATAAGCTGAAAGAAGCCACATTATTTGTCTATTATTAGGATTTATAGCACTGTAGAATTATTATAGTTAACAAATATATATTAAATAGTTTTAAGTAGCTAGAAGGAGAATATTGAACATTTCCAACACAAAAAAGATAAATGTTTAAAATGATGGATATACTAATTATCCTCATCAGATCACCAAATATTATGTGTATTGAGACATCACTATAAACCTCATGGATGTGTACAATTATTAGTTGTCAATTATAAAATAAAATAGGAGGCCGGGCACGGTGGCTCACGCTTGTAATCCCAGCATTTTGGGAGGCCGAGGCGGGCGGATCACGAGGTCAGGAGATCGAGACCACGGTGAAACCCCGTCTCTACTAAAAACACACAAAAAAATTAGCCGGGCGTGGTGGCGGGCACCTGTAGTCCCAGCTACTCGGAGAGGCTGAGGCAGGAGAATGGCGTGAACCCGGGAGGTGGAGCTTGCAGTGAGCCGAGATCGCGCCACTGCACTCCAGCCTGGGTGACAGAGCGAGACTCCGTCTCAAAAAAAATAAAAAATAAAAAATAAAAAATAAATAAAAAATAAAATAAAATAGGCCAATCTTGGCAGTGCATCTTGGTGTAGCGAGCAGGCTCGGAGGTGCTCCTCGCTGCTGTCATGGTTCGTTTGCTAAACTGCATCGTCACCGTGTCCTTCCAGAACATGGGCATCGGCAAGAACGGGGACCTGCCCTGGCCGCCGCTCAGGAATGAATTCGTGTATTTCCAGAGAATGACCACAACCTCCTCAGTAGAAGGTAAACAGAATTTGATGATTATGGGTAGGAAGATCTGGTTCTCCATTCCTGAGAATGATCGACCTTTAAAGAATGGAATGAATTTAGTTCTCAGGAGAGACCTCAAGAACCTCCACAAGGAGCTCAATTTCTTGCGAGAAGTCTGGATGATGCCTTAAAACTTAATAATCAGAATTAGCAAATAAAGCAGACATGATTTGGATAGTTGGTGGTAGTTCTATTTTATAAGGAATCCATGAATCACTCAAGCAATCTTAAACTATTTGCGACAAGGATCATGCAGGACTTTGAAAGCGACACGTTTTTTTTTCAGAAATTGATTTGGAGAAATATAAACTTCTGCCAGAATACCCAGGTGTTTTCTCTGATGTCCAGGAGGAGAAAGGCATTAAGTACAAGTTTGAAGTACATGAGAAGAATGATTAATATGAACGTGTTATCTGGTTTAAGTTGTTCCCCCTCCCTCTGAAAAAAGTAGGTATTTTTACATTAGGAAAAAAAATACTTTTGTTGACTTTAGATCTATGGATAATTATTTCTAAGCAGTGTGTTTTTATTCCCCAGTAACCTAGACTATATCCGATACCATTTATGAAACATTCTTGCTATAACTAAGTGCCTCCCCAAGACCCTGACTGAGTCCCCAGCACCTGCTACAGTGAGCTGCCATTCCACACCCATTACATGTGGCACTCTTGCCAGTCCTTGACATTTTCGGGCTTTTCAAATGTTGTAGTGTTTATTAAAAATGAAGATGCACATACCCTTCCAGTGAGCAGTTTCACTAGTGGGAAATATCAAAAACTTCCTATGTGTGTATCCAGAGGTTTGTAGACAAATGTTGCAGCCTTGTTTGTAACAGTGAAAAAATTGAAAACAACCTGGAAGTCCAGTGATCGAAGAATGAATATATTTCTATCTCAGACTGGGGAACCCAAAGCAGATTCCAAGACTGAAATTTCAGTGAAAGCAATTTGCTAGGTCTTACCAGAAATCATCAATTGAGGTAGGGAAAAATGGAACTGAGAAGGTAAGGAAACCAGTTTAAAGTCAGCAAGCAGGTTCTCATTGGTAACAAGCTTCATACTGCTGAGATACAGGGAAACCGAGGGGAGAAAGCTGGAGTATTTATCCCCCACTCCTTGGTTGTCAGCTGCCTGTCCTGCATGTGGGCGGAAAGTATTCCAGCTGCTCTACAGCAAGTCCCAAGTGTTTGCAATAAGAAGCTGCTGGCATGCACGGGAACAGTGAATGCCAAACACTTAAAGCAATTCCATGTTTAAGTATGTAAGCTCTTCATACTATTTTTTCTCTTTTTCAGACAGAGCGTCACTTTTGTTCCCCAGGCAGACTGCAGCGGTGCGACTTCGGATCACTGCAGCCTCCGCTTTCCCAGGTTCAAGTGATTCTCCTGCCTCAGGCTCCTGAATAGCTGGGACTACAGGCGCAGGCCACCACACCTAGCTGATTTTGTGTTTTTGGTGGGGATGGGATTTCACTGTGTTGGTCAGTCTGGTCTCAAATCCCTGATCTCAAGTGATCCCCACGCCTCAGCCTCCCAGAGTGCTCAGATTACAGGCGTGAGCCACCGCACCTGACAGATCTTCATGCTTTTTGTGTAGTAAAAAGTATAAAGCCACACATGGTTTCTTTGAAACAGTTTATAATTTAAAAAAACACAGAAGCAGGAAAACCAATTCTAAGTTCAAGTGAGGGATGATGGTAGTTTGAACCAAAGGGCTGCATGTAGTATGAAATTGTGATTTAAGATATATTTCAAAGCTGGAAGTAGCAGGGTATTCTGATGGAGTTTAACTTTGGTTTTGAGCCCACTGAGTTTGAGATGCCTTTGAGAAATGAAGGAAGTAGAGAGAGAATACAAGAAAAACTGGCCGGGCACAGTGGCTCACCCTGTAATCCCTGCACTTTGGTAGGCTGAGGCAGGCAGATCACTTGAGACCAGCTTGGGCAACATGGTGAGCCCCGTCTCTACAAAAAGTATAAAAATTAGCTGGGCATTGTAGCACACACCTGTAGTCCCACCCACTAGGGAAACTGAGATGGAAGGATCAACTGAGCCCTTGAGTTCAAGGCTGCAGTGATTCGTGATTTTGCCACTGCACTCCAGCCCAGGTGACAGAAGAGACCCTGTCTCAAAAAAGAATCTGAAAACAATGGAACGATGCCTTCAGAATTCTAGAAAGAAAGTTATTTTCAACTGATAAATCTATTCAGCCAAATAATCAAGGGTGAAGGTAAAATAATACATTTTTAGACAAGCAAAGACTCAGGGGTTATCTCCATGTACCTTTTCTTGGGAAGCTATTGGAGAAAATGCTCCAGCAAAATGAAGGAGTACACAAACCAGAGAATGACACGGATCCAGCAAATAGCATCCAACACAGGCAATATTTCAGCTATGGAGCTGGCTGTAAAAAGAAGCAGCAAAAATATTAATACTTTAGCTGGGTAGAATGGCCATGATTGTAGTCTCAGCTACTCAGGAGGCTAAGCAAGAGGATGGCTTGAGCCTAAGAGTTCCAGACCAGCCTGGCCACCATAGTGAGATGCCTTCTCTTAAAAATAATAATAGGTTATTGCCAGATTTGGAGCATTTGGGAAGAAGTTCATTGAAGATAAAGCAAAAGTAAAAAAATAAGAGGGAAGGGTTGGTTAGGCAATCATTAATTCTAGGGCAGAACGAAGTACAGGATAGGAAGTAAGAGCATAATACGCTGTTTTTCTCAACAGTGAGCAATATATTCATAGTCATAATGATGTGGTGACTGCTTAGCCCCTAAATCTGGTAACTACTTTGGGACAATATGGGAGGAAAAGTGAAGATAGTGATGGCGTAGGAGCTAAATCCTCATCTGTCATATCAAGAAATCACTATATAATGTATAAAATAATCAAGAAGTGATTAAGTAGTTATGTAAGGAAAAAATAGAAGACATTGCTAAAAGAGTTAAAAGTCATTGCTCTGGAGGATTAGAAGGGATGGGGCAGGGGACTGTTAGGATGTATTATAAACTGAAGAGGCTTTTTAAAATTACGTGTATTAATATATGCATTCATTTGAAAAACTAAAAAAATAATAATTTGGAAAAACCCATGAAAGTAACTACCAGAAGGAAAAACTAAGAGAATGAAAAGTGCTTGCCTCTGGAAAGAACAACTGCCAGGACTGTTGTTTTCATTGTAAGACTTTTGGAGCCATTTGATTTATTTGCATATATTTCTTTAATGAAAATAATTCCACCTTAATAAAAAGTTACACTCATTCAAAAAAAAATAAAAATAAAAAATAAAATAAATAACGTCAGTTCAAAAATATTTCAGACAATTATCAGGCCTCAGCAAGTAGAAATAAATAAATACACAATCATTCTTCATTGGCTGAAAATCATATCATGGCTCTAGAATGGTATGTGAATTTTTATTTTCATTCTCTGGGTATGGCAGTAGATGTAAGACAGGCTATTTGGCACACATTGAGAGATGTGTGTGCATATATGCATATGCTATTTCATGCACACATTTAAAAATACTTAATATCATTTGTAACTTTGAGGAGTCTAGTTGGTTGCTATATGAGTAATCATTAGGTTGTTCTCTATATGTTAATATTGTTGATCATCACCAGTCTGAAAGAAGCTTAACATAAAATCACAAAATGCCATGAAGCTGAGAACTAGTGACCCCAGGAGGCAAGGAACTGACTAATGGCAAAATCTTCAGAGTTATGCCTAAAATCCTCATTCTCATGAAATGCTCTCTTTTAGAACATTTCATCTGGGACACATATGGCTTCACCAGATAAACCTTTTTACTTTACATTTTGGACAGTCAACCCACAGATGTCACATTTCCAACACCACTGAATTCTGTGAAAATAATAATAATACAAAAAGGTAAAGGGAAAGAATTTGTCACTTCGACTTGGCAGACTAAATGATGTAGATCTCAGGAGGTTGGCACTGAAGATTTTCCTCTTGGGTGCTAAACTGCAGCATAAGAAAGAAATCAACAGATAATTCAATAGAAATTGTAGTATTCTTCCTTTGTTTTTTTCTTCCCTTTTTCTGTTTTATCTTCTCTTCTTTATTTTTTCTCTTTTCTTTTATTTTCTGTCCTCCTCCAACTTTTTCTTCATCTGATTTCTCCTTTTCCCCATTTTTTATTCCCTCTCTTCCTTCTCTCTTCCATTCTTCCTCCTTCCTATTTTTCAGCCTTCTTTTCTTCCCTCCTTTCTTCCTTTCCTTGTCTCCTCCTACCTTCCTTCTTTTTCTCCTCCTCCTCCTTCTTCCTCATCCTCTTCTGGTTTGTACTACTGAAAACTTTCTATTAAAACTTTGCATTATTAACACATTATTAACATTATTAAGACAATGAGACCCATCTCTAAAAAAAAAAAAAATCAACCAGGTGTGGTGGCACACACATGTAGTTCCAGCTACTTGGGAGGCTGAGGCAGGAGGGAAGCTGAGGCAGGAGGATCACTTGAGTCCAGGAGTTCAAGGCTGCAGTAAGCTGTGATTGCACCACTATACTACAGCCTGGGTGACAGAGTAAGACCTTGTCTCAATAAAAACAAACAAACAAAACATTTGTATTTCTGAGGAAACATTCAGACAGCAAACCATGACTTGAGAAAGGATATTATCTTATAGGGCAAAACTCATTCCAATTTAGAAAACTTAAGACAAAAAATTATTTTACTTAAGAGAAAGTGTGAGAAATAGATCATTAAAAAACATATGACTTGTCATTAATTTGGCAACTTCACTGGAATAGCAGTAAGTATAATTAATATAGTTGATTCAATAGGCCAATGGTTCTCTATTCAAACTTCTGTATATTTAAAAATATATAAACTTTGATTGCATATCATATCTATGGTTAAAATACCTTGGGTTGGCCAAGGATATGTTTTAAAAGTTCCATGAATTATTGCACGTTAGTACATTCCTTATTTTAAAAATGATAGACTTTATGTGCTGTATTTCTCAAATGAAGGCAAAGAACACGTACATTGTTCTCAATGTTTTATTTCAATACTTAAGGTATCCAGGACATAATAAACCTTTCTTCTAAAATTAAGTAAACTGAGAAGCTTCTTTATTCTAATTCTACTTCTCTGACTCATTTGTTCAAGAATAGAACTCTTGGGACAGCCAAATCTGATTCTCTTTTTATTTCCTTCAAAAGCACTTCTCTAACCAACTGTATTCCACCTCAAGGGAATAATTGCTTATCCAGAGTCCCTGTATGACCTGTTGACAGTGGTTTAAATATATCCATTCAATGAAGCATGGCCACATAAAGTATTGGTCAAACTTTGATATAAAAACTAAGAATTTTGTTTAAAAAGCCAGATTAGGAGTCAGTAAGTCTGTAAGGCCTGAGATTCTATTTTTCTAATAAGCTGTCTCATGATGCAGAAACTGTTAGTCACGGACCACTATTTGAGTGGAGCGGGAGTCAGGAGTATTCACCTATGGTCTGGCCTACTTCTCTATTTACTAACTAGGTGAAAGTTAGTAAATTTACTAACTAGGTGAAAGTTAGCTGCATTATGTAGCAGGTCATAGTCGTGGTTTTTTTTTTTTTTTTTTTTTTTTTTTTGAGACAGAGTCTTGCTCTGTCACCCAAGCCTGAGTGCAGTGGCATGATCACGGCTCACTGCAACTTCTGCCTCCCAGGTTCAAGTGATTCTCATGCCTCAGCCTCCCAAGTAGCTGGGATTACAGGTATGCACCATCATGCCTGGCTTATTTTTTTATTTTTAGTAAAGATGGGGGTTTCTTTATGTTGGTCAGGCTGGTCTTGAATGCCTGACCTCAGGTGATCCACTCTCAGCCTCCCAAAGTGCAATGACAAGTATTAATAGCTGATTAGATTAAGCAGAGGAAAGAATCTCAGAGCTTGAAGACTATCTTCCTGAAATAAGACAGGCAGACAAGAATAGGGAAAAAATAATAAAAAGAAATGAACAAAACCTCTGAGAATTATGGGATTATGCAAAAAGACCTAACCTACGACTGATTGGGGTACCTTAAAGAGATGGGGAGAAAAGAACCAAGTTGGAAAACATGCATCAGGATATCATCCAGGAGAATTCCCCCAACCTAGCAAGACAAGCCAACATTCAAACTCAGGAAATCCAGAGAACCCAAGTAAGATACTCCATGAGAAGATCAACCCCAAGATATATAATCATCAAATTCTCCAAAGTCAAAATTAAGAAAAAATGTTAAAGGCAGCCAGAGACAAAGGCTAGGTAACCTACAAAGGAAAGACCATCAGAATAAAAGCAAAACTCTCAGTAGAAACCCTACAAGCCAGAAGAGATTGGGAGCCAGATTGAACAATATTAAAGAAAAGATTTTCCAACTTAGAGTTTCATATCTGGGTAAACCAAGCTTCGCAAATGAAGGAGAAATAAAATCCTTTTTAGAAAATCAAATGCTGAGGGAATTCATCTCCACTAGGCCTGCATTGCAAGAGATCCTGAAGGAAGCACTAAATATGGAAAGAAAAAAAACATTACCAGCCACTAAAAAAGCATACTGAAGTACACAGATCAGTGACATTATGAATTAACTACATAAACAAATCTGCAAAATAACCAGCCAGTATTATAATGACAGGATTAACTTTAATATCAATGGGCTAAATACCCCAATTAAAAGATACAGAATGACAAGCTGGATAAAGAGTCAAGACTCGTCGATATATTGTACTCAAGAATTGGCCCATCTCACATGCAAAGACACACATAGACTCAAAATAAAGCCGTGATGGTGGAAATTTTACCAGGCAATTGGAAAGCAGAAAAGAGATGGGGTTGCAATCCTAGTTCCTGAAAAAACAGACATTAAACAAACAAAGATCACAGAAGACAAAGAAGGGCATTACATAATGGTAAAGAGTTCAATTCAACAAGAAGAACTAACTAACCTAAATATATATGCACTTAACACAGGAGCACCTAGATTCATAAAGCAAATTCTTAAAGACCTACGAAGAGACTTTGACTCCCATACAATAATAGTGGGACACTTTAGCACCCCACTGACAACATTAGACAGATCATTGAGACAGAAAATTAACAAAGACAATAATAGTGGGAGTCTTTAACACCCCACTGACAGTATTAGACAGATCATTGAGACAGAAAATTAACAAAGATATTCAGGACTTGAACTCAACTCTAGATCAAGTGGACCTGATAGATCACTACAGAACTCTGTATCCAAAGACAACAGAATATGCATTCTTCTTATAACCACATGACACTCTAAAATTGGTCACATAATTGGAAGTAAAACACTCCTCAGCAAATGCAAAAGAAGTGAAATCATAACCAAGAGTAACTCAGACTACAGCACAATCAAATTAGAACTCAAGATTAAGAAACTCACTCAAAACCACACAACTACATGGAAATGGAACAACATGCTCCTCTATGACTCCTGGGTAAATAATGAAATTAAGGAACCAATCAAGAAGTTATTTGAAACTAATAAGAACAGAAAGACAATGTACCAGAATATCTGTGATGCAGCTAAAGCAGTGTTAAGAGGGAAATTTACAGCACTAAATGTCTACACTGAAAAGCTAGAAAGATCTCAAGTTGACAACCTAACATCACAACTATAAGAACTGGAGAATCAAGAGCAAACAAACCCCAAAGCTAGCATAAGACATGAAATAACCAAGATCAGAGTGGAAGTGAAGCAGACAGAGACATGAAAAACCCTTTAAAAAATGAATGAATAAAGAAGCTTTTTTTTGAAAAAATATTAATAAAAGATAGAACACTGGCTTAACTAATAAAGGAGAAAAGAGAGAAGAATCAAATAGATGCAATCAGAAACGATAAGGGAGATATCACCAGTGACCCCACAGGAATACAGTCAATGATCAGAGAACACTATAATAACCTCTGTGCAAACAAACCAGAAAATCTAGAAGAAAGTGATAAATTTCTGGAGGCATTACACACCACCAAGACTGAATCAGGAAGAAACTGAATCCCTAAATCAATCAATAATAAGTTCTGAAATTAGGGCAGTAATAAATAGCCTACCAGCCCAAAAGCCCAGAAACAGACATATTTACAGCTGACTTCTACCAGAGGTAGACAGGAGCTGGCAGCATTTCTCCTGAAACTATTGCAAGCAATTGAAAAGAAGGGACTCTCCCCTAACTCATTTTATGAGGCCAGCGTCATCCTGATGCCAAAACCTGGCAGAGATACAACAACAACAACAACAACAACAAAAACTTCATTCAGGCCAACATCCCTGATGAGCATCAATGCAAAAATCCTCAATAAAACACTAGCAAATCAAATGTAGCAGCACATCAAAAAGCTTATCCACCATGATCAAGTCAGCTTCATCCCCAGGATGCAAGGTTGGTTCAACATATGGAAATCAATAAATGTAGTTCATTACATAGACAGAACTAAAGCAAAAACCACATGGTTATCTTAGTAGATACAGAAAAACCTTCAATAAAATTCAACATCACTTCATGTTACAAACTTTTAAGAAACTAGGCATTGAAGGAACATGCCTCAAAATAGTAACAGCCATATATGAAAAAAAAACCACAACCAATATCATACTGAATGGGCAAAAGCTGGAAGCATTCCCCTTGAAAACTAGCACAAGAAAAAGTTGCCTTCTCTCACCACTCCATTCAACATAGTACTGGAAGTTCTGGCCAGGGCAATGAGGCAAGAGAAAGAAATAAAGCATATTCAAATAGGTAGAGAGGAAGTCAAATTATCTTTGTTTGCAGATGACATAATCTTATATCTAGAAAACCCAATTTTCTTAGCCTGAAAACTCCTTAAACTGATAAGCAACTTCAACAAAGTCTCCGGATACAAAGTCAATGTGCAAATATCGCTAGCATTCCTATGTATATATTAACAACAGTCCAGCTGAGTGGCAAATCACGAATGAGCTCCCACTCACAATTGCTACGAAGAGAATAAAATACCTAGAAATATAGCTAAAAAGGGAAATGAAGGACCTCTTCAAGGAGAACTACAAACCACTGCTCAAGGAAATCAGAGAGGACATAAACAAATGGAAACACTTTCCATACTCATGGATAGGAAGAATCAATATTGTAAAAATGGCTGTATTGCCCAAAGTAATTTATAGATTCAATGCTATTCCCATTAAACTAACATTGACATTCTTCACATAATTAGAAAAAAAAATGTTAAAATTCATATGTAATCAAAAAAGAACCTGTATAGCCAAGACAATCCTAAGCAAAAAGAACAAAGCTGGAGGCATCACGCTACACAACTTCAAATTATGCTACAAGGCTACAGTAAACAAAACAGCATTGTACTGGTAGAAAAACAGACAAATAGACGAATCGTACATAATAGATAACTCAGAAATAAGACTGAACACCTACACTCATCTGATCTTTGACAAACCTGACAAAAACAAGCAATGGGAAAAGGATTCTCTATTTAATAAATGGGTCTGGGAGAACTGACTAGCCATATGCAGAAAATTGAAACTGGACCCCTTCCTTACACCTTATACAAAAATTAACTCAAGGTGGATTAACGATTTCAATGTAAAACCCCAAACCATAAAATCCCTAGAAGAAAACCTAAGCAACACCATTTAGGACATAAGCACAGGCAAAGATTTTATGACAAAACACCAAAAGCAATTGCAACAAAAGCAAAGATTGACAAATGAGATCTAATTAAACTAAAGAGCTTCTTCACAGCACAAAAAACTATCATCAGAGTAAAAAAACAACCTACAGAATGGGAGAAAATTTTTGCAATCTAACCATCTGACAAAGGCCTAATATCCAGAATCTACAAGGAACTTAAAGAAATTTACCAGAAAAGAAAAAAAAAAATTAAAAAGTGGGTAAAGGACATGAACAGGCAGACACTTCTCAAAAGAAGACATTCATATGGCCAACAAACACATCAGAAAAAGCTCAACCTCACTGATAATTAGAAAAACGCAAATCAAAACCACGAATGATACACCATCTCACACCAGTCAGAATGGTGATTATTAAAAGTAAAGAAACAACAGATGCTTGCAAGGTTGCAGAGAAAAAAGGAACACTGTTATCCTGTTGGTTGGAAAGTAAATTAGTTTAACCATTGTGGAAGACAGTGTGGCAATTCCTCAAAAATCTAGACCAGAAATACCATTTGACCCAGCAATCCCATTACCCAAAGGAATCGAAATCATTCTGTTATTAAGATGTATGTTCACTGCAACACTATTCACAATAGCAAAGACATGGAATCAACCCAAATGACCATCCATGATAGACTGGATAGAGAAAATATGGTACATACGCACCATGGAATACTAGGCAGCCGCAAAAAGGAATGAGATCATGTTTTTGCAGGGACACGGATGGAGCTGGAAGTCGTTATCCTCAGCAAACTAATGCAAGAATAGAAAAACAAACACAGCATGTTCTCACTTATAAGTGGGAGCTGAAGGATAAGAACATATGAACACTTGTCAGGGGAACAATACACACTGGGGCCAGTTGGGGAGGGCACGCAGAGAAAGCGTCTAGAAGAATAGTTAATGGATGCTCGGCTTAATTACCTAGGTGATGGGTTGATCTGTGCAGCAAACCACCCTGACACATGTTTACCTGTGTAACAAACCTGAACATCCTGTACATGTACCCTGGAACTTAAAATAAAAGTTGAAGAAAAAAATAAATAAAATAAAATTGAATGATCTCAAAATAAAGAATAAAAATATAAATAAGGTTTTAAATTTTTTTTACAAGTAGATGACGCATCTATTAGGTAACAATGACCTGAAACTCATAATTGTAATATTTATTATTATGATAAAAATTGGTTAATGCTGATGAATCAATAAACTTCAGATATATATTAATATTAATAAAATATTTAATTTTATTTTATTACACAACTATTAAGTGTAACAGGAATCTCAAAAAATTTTATCTTCAGAAACTTTTTGATTCCTCATTGTGTTTTGAGTCCTAAAATTAAAGCTCAATATTATGTGCTGTCAAGTAAAATTGGTAAAACAGAGAGCTTCAAATGGCCTGGCCA
This sequence comes from Hylobates moloch, assembly GCF_009828535.3. Taxonomy (NCBI): domain Eukaryota; kingdom Metazoa; phylum Chordata; class Mammalia; order Primates; family Hylobatidae; genus Hylobates; species Hylobates moloch. Next base: position 25,471,052 of record NW_026652290.1, read on the forward strand.
CAAATTCCCCTCTCCACTCTGCTTCCTTGGGCAAGGTCCCCAGCCAAAAAGCCCCCTTTATCAAAGGGATAAGGCACAGTTCCTGATTATTCCTGAGTAGCAGGTGTCAGCTTTTTGCCAGCCCACAGAATTATGCAAACTAACCTATTATATCCTCCCATAGGAACTAAATAACACCTCACCTTCTCGATACTGCAAATCTGCCTTCCCAAACTCCAGCTTCACTCTGTTTCCAAATGCAACCTTCATGTTGTCCTGTGTGGCATTTGGTGTTGTCTTGCCCCAGGCTGTGTGTGTGAGAAATAAATTGCTGTCTTTCTCATTTGTCCAGCATCAGGTGCAATGTGTTGGGCTATCTCCATAACCTTCAGGTAGAAATCCATACCTCACAAACCGAGTGAAGAAGTGACTAAAATACTAATAGTAAGACAAATATTATAGTCTGGCTGTGGCTCAATGAGAGTGAGGGTAGATAAGGTCCACCTCAGGTATAGACAAGGAAAAAGTACATCGTTAAGGAATTTAAAAACAATGATAAAACTAAAAACTGGTTTCTTTTTAATTATCATCATGTACTGGTAGTGTCGGTGTTAAAATTATCCTTTTCAATGAAGTGGAACATCCTCTCCCAAATCCCCATCCATCGTTGTGTATAGGAATAGCTAATGCATTATGTGTTTATCATCTGATCACATGAGATCTGCAGTAAAGGAAAAGTAATCATAGCAGAATGTGACAATGTTTGAAAATTTGTGTCTAGCCAAAAACTTGAAAATCTTACAGCCTGTAGAGAGCATATTGATATCTATAAATATGCCATATGCCACTTTGTGTATGTTAAGCATTAAGTGTGTTTAAGTGAAGATTATACTGTAGGTGACAAACGGAGTGTTACCAAAGCAAAGAACAAGCTCTGTGACACATATTATCAAGGAAGTCCTCAAAAAGTTTGGAACAAACAGTTATATTCAAGGGCCATACAGTTAACAATCAACAAATGAAAATCAACAGATGAGCCACTCACCAAATTTGATGGTTAATATACCTGAAATAAAAAGCCTCACAAATGTTGGTGGCAGTGTAAATTAGTTCAACCATTGTGGAAGACAGTGTGGCGATTCCTCAAGGATCTAGAACCAGAAATACCATTTGACCCAGCAATCCCATTACTGGGTATATACCCAAAAGATTATAAATCATTACACTATAAAGTCATATACACACTTACATTTATTGCAGCACTATTCACAATAGCAAAGACTTGGAACCAACCCAAATGCCCATCAATGATAGACTGGATAAAGAAAATGTGACACATATACACCATGGAATACTACGCAACCATAAAATTAATGAGTTCATGTCCTCTGCAGGGACATGGATGAAGCTGGAAACCATCATCCTCATCAAACTAACACAGGAACAGAAAACCAAACACTGCATGTTCTCACTCATAAGTGGGAGTTGAGCAATGAGAACACATGGCCACAGGAAGGGAACATCGCACACCAGAGGCTGTTGGGAGGTGGGGGGAAAGGGGTGGGAGAGCATTAGGACAAATATCTGATGCACCAGGGGCTTAAAACCTAGGTGACAGGTGGAAAGGTGCAGCAAACCACCATGGTACATGTAGACCTATGTAACAAACCTGCACATTCTGCACATGTATCCTGCACTTAAAGTAAAAATTTTTAAAAAGTTATAGTAATATTATAGTGAAAACTAGCCTGAACTTGCCAAGTAAATGAATAAAATAGATCTAATTCTTCAAAAAAAAAAAAAAAGAAACGAAGATGTGGTATTTTATGACATATTTATTTTGGTAAAATGTAGAATGTTATTAGCATATTACATAAGGGGAACAGTCCCTATGTACGTACCCAAAACAGTCAAGATTGCTAAGAAGCAAAATAAACAAAAAATATCCTACAAAATACTGTGGGGATATGGGAGGGGGGAAGATAGGATACTTGTATAATTATTTTGGATTCTCTGGAAAGCAATAATAAGTTAATAGTCCTTAAATTTCTAAAGTATAGTGACTTATAACAGGGACCTTAATGACTATCACTATATAAAAGTAAAGAGAGAAACCAGGCTTAGGTTAGACATCTATGACGCTGTTATAACTGAAAGATAAAGAAAGCATAGCATTCTCTAAATACAGCAGAAATAAAACAAAGAGGAAAATCTGAAGCTCATTTTGGTTATAATTTTGATTGAACCTGGTGACAATTCAGAAGAAGGTTTCAGAAACAGGGTAGATATATTTTGTCTTATTATAAACAGTAAGGAATATCAACTGTTTTGAAATGTTCTGTTAAACAACAGAAAAACATGAGATAATGACAGAGGAGAGATTATTAGTATAACAATCGAGATCTTGTACTTTCATCTTGTATGTTTAAGGAATTTTAGAAACAGAATGATAAAACTCTAAAAACAAGAAATTATGGCTATGTTCAATTTTATGGGAAAAAACAAATCCAAAATGTGGTAGCCTATGTCAGTTATTAAGGACCAGGTATAATCCAGCTCTGCAAAATTTGTTTAACTGCCGGGTTGCACATCTAAATGCTATTGCCATTTTTTACATGGATCAAATTAACTTAAATTAGTCAGCAAATAGTGTAATAAGAATGACATTTTCAGTTAGTTTTCCATATTTTAAATAAACTGAAATGGGAAGCTAAAAATTTATGCCTGGCAACTTTTGCAACAAGGATTGTGTTTGCTGGGAGGAGGTGCAGCAATTGAGGCATAAATAGAAGAGACATTTTGGCTAAGACACAGCATAGAATAGATGTCTCTATGCCTTTGAAATGGTAGAAGAATAAAATAATATGAGGAAATACGTCTTTCCCTAAGACATTCTAGTGACATATGGTGAAGATAAATAATAGAATATTGAATGAATGAGTCAATTAATAAATGGTTGTCCATTCTGAAATTGATTGAAATAAGATTCTCACAAGAATCATTAGATCAATAGATTGTATAGCTCCATTTAATTAATTAACTACATGTCATAAAAAGAAGGAGGGGAATTGGAACATCTCTTTAAGTACAGTGACTCACTATTAAAATGATTATTCACTTCTACAAGTTTTTCTTGAGCTCCATCTGAGTGCCAGAGCTGTTTTAACACCATTTGCATATGGAAGGAAATTATGTACTATGCCCTCTGAAACCCACTCAGAGTGTTCAGAAGTTTTAATTACTGAATATTCACTCAGCCTCATTTGGGGTTGGGGGAGGAAGGCACATAGTTGAGGGAATGTCTTAAATTCACCACCAACTAGAGGCAGCACAATCGGGGATGAAAGAATGGTTATCATTTAGCTAAGACTGTGAGGACAATGACAGAAGAAAGGTGGTTCCTTTATATAGAGAAGTTTCCAGGTGGTTCTTTCACTGAAAAACATTATTTTTTAAAGATGGCATACGAAAAGGAATAATACTGTGAAACAACAGAACATTTGAAGGGAGTATCACAGTGGAAGTAACATTATACACTTTCCTATTCACCCAGGTCTAGCAATAATTATTAATTATTGATAACAGTTTTAACGAAAGTGATTAAATTGTATGTGAATTTCTACATATGACTATGTGTTTCTTGTTTTCTTTGAAACATTCTCTTATATATGAATTGTTTTGGCACATTAGATATTACTTAAGGAAAACTGAGTTCAATTACTTTTTTAAAAAATTTAAGTACTTTAACTTTTGCTTTTGAGTTTAATATAGAATAATATGACCTGAAGAGTCACCATGAATGTTATTCTATTTGAGATTATATTAGCAAGTCATGAAACATAGAATGATATTAAGTGTGACGGTACTTATAAAGTTAGGGTGGTCTTATTATCAAGATAAGTCTCACTATTTGATGCAAAATGTGCACCTGATTGTTGGAAGAGATTGCTAGATTATTATCATTGTATTTGTGTTTCTCTGTCATAGCAGGCAAGAATTTAGACTCTTAAGGAAGGATGTCCCTGTAAATAGAAACGAATATATCTTTGTCAACATAGCCAATATCAGAGGTATCACCCACAGAATGATAGTTAGCTTTTTCATTTTGAAAATAAGTAAAAATAGACAGATACACATATAGATGTAGACATAGATATGGTTAGAATTTGTGTCCCCCACCCAAATCTCATCTTGAATCGTAATCCCCATAATTCCCACGTGTTGAGTGAGAGACCTGCTGGGAGGTGATTGGATCATGGGGGCAGTGTCCCCCATGCTCTTCTCATGATAGTGAGTTCTCGTGAGATCTGATGGTTTTATAAGTATCTGACATTTCCTCCTTCACACACTTGCCATCTCTCCCGCCACTGTGTAAGACATGCCTCCTTTCCTCACTGCCGTGATTTTAAGTTACTTGAAGCTGCCTCGCCTCCGCAGCCATGTGGAACTGTGAGTCAATTAACCTCTTTCCTTTATAAATTACTCAGTCTCCGGTAGTCTCTTTATAGTGTGAGAATGAACTGATATGTACATACACATATATATATGTGAATATATAATATATATTTTAAAATAACAGAACATATAGTAGTGTAAGAACGAACTGATATATACATACACATATATATGTGTATATATAATATATATTTTAAAATAACAGAACATTTGAGGGGAATTTGAAGGGAGTACACACATAAACACACATACATATACACATACACACATATATACATACACACATACACACACATATACACATACACACATATATATACATACACACACATATGCACACACATATACACATATATAGATGCGGTTTCTCTATTCATGTGTATATATGTGTGCTTGTATATGGGGGTATGTATATATGTGTGTCTGTGTATGTATGTGTGTGTATGTACTCCCTTACACACATACACACATATAAACACATACACACAGATATGAACATAAGTGTATACGTTTGTGTGTGTATGTACTTGTTTCAAAAATAATGTTTTCCACCCTCTTGAAAAGAGCCTAAAACTGGAGCCAGAAAATCAAGATTCTAGTTTTTTTCTCTGCCTACAAATGCTATTTGACTTTGAATAATATGCTTCATTCATCTGCGATTATAAGTATGAAAGTTCTTAGAAAACATCAAAACTTCACCAGATATATTTAGGATCTTCTATCTCAAGTAAGGAGAGTATACTGCTCAATTCATTTACTCTGAAAATTTCAATAGGTAGGCCTGTAGATCAATGTTTTCTGTACTGCCATATTGTTATTATTTTAAGTCATTGATTATTTTAATTTATCAAAGAAGGGTAAATGCTACTGGTTCAATTCAACTTAATTCACCTTAGTTATAATTGTGAATCAATAATTAAAATTTCAAAATTTTATTATAAAAAATGGATAGCAAGGCCAGGCACAGTGGCTCATGCCTGTAATGTCAGCAGTTTGAAAGGCCAAGGTGGGCGGCTCTCTTGAGGTCAAGAGTTCAAGACCAGCCCAACCAACATGGTGAAACTCCGTCTCTACTAAAAATACAAAAATTAGCTGGGCATGGTGGTGGTGCCTGTAATCCCCACTACTTGGTAGGCTGAGGCAGAATAATCACTTGAACCCAGGTAGTGAACGTTGCAGTGAATTGAGATCTCGCCACTGCCACTCCAGCCTGGATGACAGAGGAAAACTCCATCTCAAAAAAAAAAAAAAAGATAACATAGGTTTATCGGATAAAATATTTAATGTTGAAATCCTTTATACATCATTAAAGGTTTTTCAAACATGAATAAAGTATTAAGAAAGAATACCTGATATTTAATACTAAAACTGCAATTGCTAGCTATGTGAATATTAACCAGGTTATGAAATATCTTTTTACCTTTAGTTTTTCCTTGCTTGCATTAGAGAAGAGAGAGCAACTGGAAGAATTGTCACTTAAGTGTATTATAAGAAAGGGAAACAATTACTTTTCTCCCCACTTCCTACTAATATTCCTAATTCTCAATTATTTTACTTATCTTTTCAGTAGTAAAAAAGTCTTAATTTATAAATATAAAATAGATTTACTAATTATAAGAACATTTAAAGAATTGACAAATTTACCTTTCTTCCTAAATATTCCATCTACCTAAACTTGTTAATTACATTTTAAATCTGCCATTGCTGAGATCTGTAATAGTTCACTTCTATGATTACATTTTTCACTGATTTTTAGTTTTACTTCTACATTTAACTGGTTTCAATACTCACCACCAGTCCCTTTAACTTGGTTTCTCTATTAATTTCTCAACCATCGCCATCAGGGTTTGAACACGAAGTATGTTTTATTTTATTTTTTTTTCCCCAATGGCCTCATAGGTGTTATAAGAAAGAGCATTCACCTTCTCCACATTGAAAATATCAGTCTTTTACCTTTAGCTACAGATATAAATTTAGAAGATATAATATTCTTAGTCAATATTTTTGTTAGCATTATGAAAAACATTGCAAAAATCTTTGGTCTTTGGATGTTGATATAGACAAAGCTGAAGCCAACCTTCTAATCCTCATTTTTATACAGTTGACCCAAGAAGAGATTGAAAAACAAATACCTAGAGGACTAAAAATAATGGCATCAGTTAAGAACATTGTAAAAAAATATGATGCCAAAAATGTACCAGATTTGTATCAGAAGATTTTTATGGTTGTATTTTTAAATTATTCAAGAAAAATTACTGTTTTAGTTTTACCAAACATTACAAAAAATGATAAAAATCTAAATATCCTTTTAGAAAAACCAGTTCCATTAAATTAAAAAATTACAAAGCTGAAAAAATTATAGGCATCATTGAAAAATACCTAGCATAAAATATTGGTAAGTAAAATTCTATAGTATTTTTGAAGAATAATAAAGAACAAGTGAGGTTATTGTAAAGGAGACTTAATTTCACAAAAGTTATTGTTCACAGTCTTATGATAAATTATTTTAACATGAATGATCAAAGTGTTAATATCTTTACTAATTAAAATTAATTAAAAAGATGACACATTAAATTTATGTGACATAGTTACTATTATATTTAAAAGAAAATTTGGATTACCTCAGTTTAGGAAAAAATGCTGCAAGTTAACAGAATGATCCATGTTGTCATATTTTCAAAGAATGTAATTGCTATAGACATATCCACAGTAAAAAAATGAGACTATAGAACCATATTTTAAAAATTGAAGCCTTTAGAAAATGTGCTTATGGCTGGCTGCATTGTCTCACACCTGCAATCCCAGCACTTTAGGATGCTGAGTTTAGCAGATCAGTTGAGTCCAGGAGTTTGTGACCAGCCTGGGCAACATAGTGAGACCTTGTCTGTACTAAAAATACAAAGAAATTAGACAGACATGGTGGCACAGGCATGTGGTCCCAGCTACTCAGGAGGCTGAGCTGGGAGGATCACTTGAGCCTGGGAGGTGGAGGTTGCTGTGAGCCCAGATCGAGTCATTGCACTCCAGCCTGGATTGCAGAGTGAGACCATATCTCCAAAAAAAAAAAAAAAAAAAAAAAAAAAGTGCTTATGAAGATTTCAGAAATGTAGTGTTAAGTGAAAGGAACATCACAGATCAATAAATACAGTCATAATATCACTATTTTACCAAACAAAACAAATATGTAATGTACATATTTGTACATAAATGGGTGTTACAGTGACTAAAGGAAGCACAGGCAACTGTGGATAATTATTTTCTAATGAAAATGAAACGACAGTGCTATGTATGTGTTTATTTTAGTCTTTCAACATAATACTCTAGAAACTACTTAAACTCATGTCTTCACAAAATCTAAGTAGATGAATATAAAAAGGATTGTGAGATCAGTAAATATCCTTTACTGATATGGAAAAAATTATAATTTTAAATGTTGTTACTCACCAGTGAAAGCTTTGGTAGAGTAAGATGCTAGGTTGAAGATGTTTCTTTTTACTCTGTTTTTCTGTGTTTTATCACCTTGAAGCTTGGATATTGGCTTGGGAGGGGTCATTGGAGATAGATTGCTCTTACTTTGTACTAAAGTTTGCAATTAATGACACGAGATGCAATTATAAAAAATAAAAATTGATATACGATGAGTCAATTCAATGGAGAAAAATCTATTTTTAAATGTGTATAAACACATACACAGCTTTAGTCATATACATGTGTATATATTTGTCTCTATGCATATGTCTAAATATACCATTATAGAGCATGAGACGATTGATATAAAATTTTCATTTCTCAACTTTTCTTATGGTACTTTATAGCCTATATAATTTTTTACAATTAATTGTAAAAAAAATTTAATTTGACCTAATAATCTTTGTATTTTGGAAACAATTGAGGGCAGCAAAACAGAATTTACATAATGTGATATTTCTTCACATTAAATAATTAGATCAAGGTAGAATTCATCAAAAACTGTGTACTGGTAGACTAAATGTAAGTTGTGTGCTACTGTATAAGGAGAAGGATAAAAATCAGCTTTTGGTGCATCTGTTTTAGAATTGTTCATACTTTATTTCATTTGCAAATTAATTTTGGTGGATAGAATAAATCTTATTATATTATTATAGTTTATTTCAACAACAATCAGAATTAGTTCTAAATAACGCAAAAATTTGTAAATAAAAAATAAAAATTTGGTAAAGGCATAATTCAGTATATCAGATCCAGTGGAATGTTTATACCATCACTTTCTTCCTTTGTTATCTGTGCATTTTCCTTCCTTCCTTCCTTCTTTCCTTCCTTCCTTCCTTCCTCCCTCTCTCCTTTCCCTTTCCTTCCTTCCCTCCTTCCTTCCTTCCCCCCCTTTCCCTTCCCTCCCCCCTTTCCTTTCCCTCCCTTCCTTCCTTCCTTCTTTCCTTCCTTCCTTCCTTCCTTCCCTTTTTCCCTTATTTATTTTTATTTTCAGATAAAATTAAACTTCCAAAATATTTTCTAAAACTTGTAGACTATTTATTATTGCAATTTTTTATTTAGCAAAATATAAAGCAGAAATGTTCACCATAATGATTTTTCTACTTTCATTCTTCTTCCAAGGGGGAATTTGCCCTTTCCTGTGTTCCTTATTATAATATTCTCTGGTTGGAGTAAATGCACTGTTTTTTCTTTAAACTGAAAATGGCAAGTTTGACCTACATCTTTTTTTTTTTTTTAAATCAGAACTTGTTTAAACACATAAAAATACAAATTTCAATATAAATTATTATTATTATTTCTATTTTTTACATATACCCCCATTTAATTTATATACAAACAGTACTACGGAGTCAATAATTTTGAATTAGTGACATTCGTTTTCTACTTTAGTTGTGTTTAACGTTATTTAAATGGCAGTGACTTTTTTTGGGAGTTTGATAAGCCTCAGACTTGTGCTATGTGATGCTCTGCTTCTACTGTTTAGCTCTGCAGGGTAATAAAAAACTTCAGTTTATGCTGTGCATCGAATTATCCTTTCATCTCCTTTCGATGTGAATGCATCATTTACATGTTAATGTTCCCTTCCTGATTACTCCTGACATCTTTATGATAAACTAAAAAAGGAAAAAGAATTGTACCACAGTTACCAAGTGGTCACCCAGATGATGATTCAAAATATGTTGAGAGTTTTATCATTCATAAAATTAATGTTATTTTAAATAAATTATTAGTATAATTGTTATCATTACTCTTTACTAATAGAAAAGACAGACTTCTAAGAATACATTTGTGACTTCCTTGATTAATTAAAAAATTAAAAAGAAAAACTAAAACGATAGAATTTTTAGGACTCAGAAAGACCATAGATGGACCTGGACTCTTTCACTTTCTAGTTGTACAGTTTTGTAAAAATTAGTTGATTTCTCTTGTTATTAGTTTAGTTCTGTCACAGCAGAAATTGCACTGGAGTAAATTAAACAGGCAAGAAAGTCTTTATTCAAGAATATTACAATAAAAGAGAGAAAATAGGACTCAATCTGAACTCAGCATTGCTGAAACATAGACCTGCAGAGTTCTAAAGAGCCGGGTTGAGACAGCAAAAAGGACTGGAGGATATTGGCAAAGAGGTTGATTAAATGATGTTTAACATTATAAATATTTTATTATTCTAGTGCTCCACCCTACTGAAAATGTTCATCTTAAAGATAAAATTTAGTTATGTCCAACCTTAATATACAGAACCACTTTACACAATCTGCTCGACTTGAGATTCTACATAAAAAATATTATAGGTAGAATAAAATAACTAAATTAACAATTTTGGAAAAGACAAAAACAAAAACTTGGGTATTTATTAATTGATCAACATCTGATATTTAATTTTAGATGATTAACTCACATATATAACCAGGTCTATAAAGAGGAAATTGGGTATTCTTTAAAACAAAGTATAGTTTTTATCATGTCCATTCTTAGGGACCATGCTATGCATTTTGGAGGATTGATGCCTGTTAAATAGTTTCCAGATTACCTGATGGCAACTTCTATAAAAATAGATTCCACCAGATGAACATAAGGAACAGGTGAACAGATGGCAGCAGCTTTCAGGTTTGGGTTGAAACCACATTCATGATTTTAGACTTCAGGCTTGGTTAGAATGAGGCTGCCACAGACAATCACTTGTGGAAAGGCCTCAGAGATTCCTTTTAGGACAACGTGATTCTGAGCAATATGTTCTGATGTCTTCCAGGATTAATTACACTCTGATGCTCAAAAGCTGAGCTCAAAACCAGAAGCAAGTTGACAAAACCTCCAGTTTAACTTAATATTTTGTTATAAAGAATCCCCAGTACAGCTCTGAATACACAGTCAGTTGGCAAAACCCATAGTTAACAATGAACCAATATTCAAGAGCCTGGCTCTGATGACTCTCAAGAGAATAGAAACTGCTCATGCTCAGGCTAAACAGTGATTTAGGAACATTGTAAACTGTATTTGTTACTGAAATAAAGAAGTTCAGGGTCTGAGAGACCCTGTTCAGAATGTAAGAAAGAATTTACGCTTCAGGCTCAGAAAGCTGCATTAATGTCCCATTAGTCTACAAAAATGAAAAAAAATTACCTGCCTACTTAGGTAATTGCAGAATGCTCCTGATCTTTGGTCATGCCACCTACTTATTTCTCTAGGGTGCTTGCCCATTTCTTTTTCATCCTCCTTTTGCTAGTCAAATTACAGCTGTCCTACAATTCCCGGTTGAAATGCCACATCTTCCACATGGCTTTGCCCCAAAAAAGGTTATTTCTCTCTGCTGAATCCCCCCATACCAAAACAACAACAACAACAACAACAACAGACAATACAGGGGGTATTACTCTTGTGGCAATTTTATTTTCACTATGTGTAATTAATTTTAGGGAACTTTTATAATTAGTCACTGTTGGGACGAAGAGTGTGATCTCTGTAGGTAGACAGAAGCATGTTGAATTCTAGCTTAGTAACCACCAGGTTCCCTTAGCAAAACACTTAATTCATTAAAACCTCAGATTCTTTATTTGGAAAATGAGGATAGCAATAGTAGGCAGGCTTATACTTTTGGAAATTAAATGATACAAAATATGCAAAGCATCCAGTTGAATTTATGGCAAAGTAGAGATTTATTGTTGTTATTTTTACTGACAACTGCTCAAAATCATTGTTTAAACTGCATTCAACATATACTTAAAAATCAAAAGTATCAAACATATAAAAGTAGATGTGAATCATTCTATTAAAACAATACCCAAACATATCACTATCCTTTTAACTATGATTCATATATGTTTAAATTGACTTTTTTTCCCATTCTAGGCAGGCCACATGCAGTTTCTTTCAACTTAGCAGTTTCTTTCAACTTAGCAGTTTCACACCATTATGTTTCATTACACACTACATGTGTCAAATAGGAAAACATTTCACTGACTTGCTGTTGAAAATTTAACGTGTCATTTATGTACCTATTTCTAGTTCTTAAAATGGTTTCCCAGGCTGAAATAACATGCTGAATAAATGTGGGGTAGCTATGTGCTTTCAAGTTTTAAGAAGAGGAAAAAAAGGAAAAGAATGACTATTCAAAACCATTACTGAAGCTTGCAAGCCATATGCCTTAATTTGTAGAAGACATAGCTGTGTGTAAGGCTACACCTAACTGGTACGATTCGAAAGGCACAAGGAAAATATCTTACTAAACATTTTCAACTTATGTACTTGCAATATTACTATTAACATGGGGAGTAGGATTAGGGATTCCAGTATTATTTCCATCTGGAGGACTATAGAATTAGAATATGAAATAGAAATATAATATTTATTATTTTTATTTAACATTTCTTAAAGATTTTGTCAGATCCATGACTTGAATTAATTATTAAATATGAGTATAAGCTGTGGTTTTTATTTATCTAGTCTCTTTTCTCTCATTATTAGGGTAATTGTTACAATCAAGAGCTCTCTGTATATTGATGGTCATGTGTTTAATCTGATTCTATATGAATAATAGAAATTGGATTTAAATATGGGAATCAGCTCTTGTCAGTTCCTTTCATTTCTGAACTTCAGTACTGACTGTATTTTATAGTGATTAACTCACTTTAAATATTTCTATACAATTTTCCCTTGAAAAATGCCCACATACTTTTAAACACCTTCAACCAAAAGGAATTAATTTCTATTCAGATTTGGCAGAATCCAACCCGTTCCCAGGTTGTCCCTGCCATCTTCATCTAGGTAAACTCCCTTTTTACAACTCCTGCAGGATATGAATGAGTTTCACAGACAGTATGCCTTTATAGAGCCCACATTTCTCAGTAATTTTCATCTTCAATTTCTGTCTTGCACTGCCCTCATCACCCAGTCCTTATTCCTCTCATGCTGCTCTCCGGGAAATGAATGGTATCATGCATTTCTACCTCAGTGAATCCAGTAGCAAACCTTCTTTCTTTCAGTCACATTCGTAACTGTGGAATAAAAGAGACTGCAATTCAAAGATTTATTGTACTGAATGTGTGTGTGTGTGTGTGTTTCTCCTAACAACATTACAGAGTTGCAAACAGAATGTCTTTTCCTAAGAGAAAAATATATTGTGTGTATCTTCAACACCTGAAAATACTTCGAAAAACCATTAAATCCCAGATCTTTGAGCTACCTCACAATTCATAAAGTCTGATACAATTTGCAGTGCAGAAGTCCTACTACTGAACCTTCTTTAAAAACACCGATGGGCCCCAGCACAGTGCAGCTGTCTTACAGAAAAGTGGCCAGACTGTTTACCACGAAGGTCCCCATTCTCGCTACTCCTCACAGGGCAGGGCCTCCTGACCTGGGACTGCAGCCAACCCTGCCTGGGCTCTCTAGTCAGTTGTAGCTCTGCATTACCCTGGAACAGAGCACCCAGAGGTAGCAGGCAGGCCACCACTTTTTGATGCTCTGCAGTCCCTGCTCCTGCTGCCCTCAGGCTCAGAAGGGAATACAGTGATTAGAGACTAATACAGGCCCCAGCACAGAGTAGCTGCCTTACAGAAAAGCGGCCAGACCATTTTCCTTGCGGTACCTGTGTCACTATTTTTCACTGAGAAGGGTCTCCTGACCTGGGCTCTCAACACAACCACCCTGTCCCTGCCTGAACACTTCAGTTGGTGGCAGGTCTGAGTTTCTCTGGGGAGGAAATCCAAAAGAGAATCCACAGCAACTCTGCCATTGCAGCTCCAAGACTATCAGCATTACTGCCCTTGAAATGGGGAAGGAACGAAGGAAGGGCCTGGTCACTGCATTGGCACCTCCAGCATGCTGCAACTACCATCTGAAGAAAAGCTCCATCTCTCTTCCCTGTGAAACCCCAATCTCCAGTCTTCACCAGGCAGGGCCCCTGGCTCAGGACCATAGAGCAGCCACTATACCCCAGGCTGAGCATTCCCACTGGTAGTGGTTTTGGGCTTCCCTGAGGTGAAGTCCCCAGAGCTAACCTCTGCCACTGCAGTGGCTTTGACCCTGTTGCCTTGAGACTAAGGAAGGAACAAAGAGCCCATGGGATTTACTCAGGCTTGCAGCATTCCATAGTCACCCTAAGGAGAGGAGCACAGTCTGTCCTCCCTGTGAGCCCTCAACTCTGCAATTTTCACCCATGAGGCCCCCTACTTGGGCCAGCAACAGACACTGCAACCCTGGCTGAACATTCCCAGGAGCAGCAGTTCTGTAATTGTTTTTAGAGGCAATAAAAGCCCCTCTGCCACTGCCACTGAAGTGGTACTTCCCTTGCTTCCCCTGAGCTAAGGAAGGAACAAAGACCTTGTTAGCTTTACTGCTAACTTCAGAAAGCCACAACCACATACTAAGGAAATGAGGCCAGTCTGTTTTCCCTGTGAACCTCCTGCTCCCCACTGCTCATCACTATGCAGGGCCCCCTGGCTTGGGCCCACAACAGAGCTGTCCCATCCCAGTCCAAATGCACCGAGTGGTGGTGGCTCTGTATTTCTTTGTGTTGAAGCCCCAAGAGACAAGTGAAAGATCCTCTGCCACAGCCACTGCCAAGGATACTTCCTCTGTTGCCTCCAAGCTGGGGAGGGAACATGAAGACTGAGCTCACCCCAGGGCTATGGTGTGTAGCCTGGAATTTGCTAGCTGACACTTGCAGCCAGCACTCAAGGAGGAGAGGAGTCCACACTTTCAGAGAGCTAAGGGGGAGCATGGGTGCATTTGTGAGGAAATACAGTGGAGCCAAGTGGCTGAGCAAGAGCCTACCTACTGACCATTATGCTTAAGCACCATCTAGTAGATCACAGACCAAACTTCATAACCTAATATTCTTTGTTAATATTACCCCCTGTGAAACCAAGGACAAGAATTCAGCTACAAATAAAGACCCTGCACAAAGCCTCAGCCCTCTGAAAACATCTAGAAAAAAGGCCAACTAACCATACTCAAATTATTACAGTAAAAGGAACATCAGCCCACAAAGATGAGAAAGAACCAGTGCAAGAACGCTAGCAACTCAAAAAGTCAGAGTGTCTTTTTTTTTTTTTTCATATAAATGACTACACTAGTTCCCTTGAAAGAGTTTTTAACCAGACTGGAATGGCTGAAATGAAAGGCATAGAATTCAGAATATGAATAGCAACAAAGATCATCAAAATTCAGGACAAAGTTGAAACCCAATTCAGGGAATCTAAGCATTTCAATAAAACGATACAGGAGCTTAAAGATACAATAGCCATTATAAGAAAGAAACAAACTGATCTGACAGAGCTGAAAAACACACTACAAAAATATCATAATACAATCACAAGTATTAACAGCAGAATACACCAAGCTGGGGAAAGAATCTCAGAGCTCAAAGACTGGTTCTCCAAACTAACTCAGTCAGACAAAAGTGAAGGAAAAAGAGAAAAGAGAATAACCAAAACTTTTTTTTCCCCATTCTTCTGCATACTTTTTATTCTGGCTGCACTGGCAGCTGATTAGATTGTGCCCACCCAGATTAAGGGTGGTTCTGCCTTTCCCAGTCCAGTGACTCAAATGTTAATATCCTTTGGCAACACCTTCACAGACACACCAAGGATCAAACTTTGCATCCTTCAATCCAATCAAGTTGACACTCAATATTAACCGTCACAAGCTGATAACAAGTTCAATCACATGTGAAAATTTTACATGTTTACTTCTCCTCTCACACTTTCATGTTATTGATCACAGAGTTTACTTCTTTTTTTATTGCACACTATTAATAATTTTTGTAGTTGTAATTGTTCTCAATACTTTTGTTTTTAAACATTTTTCTTTTAATTTTTATACTGGAATTAAAAGTGATTTGCATGCCGTCATTGCAATATTTCAGTGTTCTTTATTTTTAAAATATATTTATCTTGACAGAAGTTTTATACTTTCCTATGCTTCTGTGTTGCTGTTTAGTATCCTTTCATTTCAACTTGAAGAACTGTCTCGTAAGGCAGGTTTTAGGTGAACTACCTCGGCTTTTGTTTGTCTGAGAAGTTTTTCTCTCTCCATTTTTCTAAAGGACAATTTTGTCAGGAATGTTGGCTGACATTTTGTCTTTCAGTACTTACATATTATCTTTCCAGTTATTTCTGTCCTGCAGAGTTTCAAACTGATAGTCTTATTAGGTGCAGGTTTGCATGTAAGCAGTTGCTTTTCTTTTGCTGCTTTAAAAATTATTTGTCTTCGACTTTTGACAATTTGATTACACTTTGTCCCAGTTTTAGTTGGGAAACTTTGTGCTTCATGAATCTAAATGTCCATTTCCCTGCTCAGATTTGAGAGGTTTTCAGCCATTAATTTTTAATTTAAAAATAAGTTTTCTTAATTTAAAAATAAGTTTTCTACTACTTTCTCTCTTACTTCTTCCTGGAACTTCATTATGTGTATATTGGTTTACTTGCTAGAGATCCATATGTCCTTTGGATTCCTTTCTTTCTTTCTTTCTTTCTTTCTTTCTTTCTTTCTTTCTTTCTTCTTTCTTTCTTTCTTTCTTTTCTTCTTTCTTTCTTCCTTCCTTCCTTCCTTCCATCTTTCTTTCTTTCTTTTTCTTTCTCTTTCTTTCTTCTTGCTCTTCTGACTGAATAATTTCAAGTGACCTATTTTTGAGTTCACTGATTCTTTCTTTACTTGCGTCTGCTATTGAACACTTCTAGTAGATACTTCAATTCAGTTTTTATATCCTTCAGCACTATAATTTTGTTTTCTTTAATTGTTCTTCCCTCTGTTGATATTCGTATTTTGTTCTTATGGCATTTTCTCATTTTATTTAGTTTCCTATTTGTGTTCTCTTGTTAACTCACTGAGCTTATTTAAGATAATTCTTCTTAGGCAATTCATAGCCCTTAATTTATTTAGGGTCGGTTACTGGGAATTTATTTCCTTCATTTAATTTTGTCCTTTTTTTAAAAAAAATTTGTATTTCTTGTAGCTTTGTGCTGGTATTGATACGTCCTAAGAAACAGCCACCTCTCTATACTGCCTTAGATTGAGAAAGTCTTATTAGCCTAGCTAGAAATCTCTGCCTTTATTCTTAGCTGTCCTAGGCATCCAGTTTTCTTTTCTTTGTTGTTCTGGACTCTGTAGTCTATTGCTCCTTCTGGTGTCTGACTATGCTGTTTCCTTCAGCTCTCAGTGTAGAGTGATAAAGAATCAGGCACCTGGGCAAGAATACTGGAAGCACACACTACCCCTGTCCTTCTGTCTTTGAAAGAAGCCTCAGTTCAGTACCCAAGTAACTGGGGTAAGTGGGTAAGATTTCAGGTTGTAATTTCTAGTCTTTGAATCATTATCATCCCCTTATCTTAGCCAGCACTTACAGGTGTTGGATTAATCCTTTCTGCCTAGTGTACTTGCATGGATAACAACCAACCAGTTCCATGTCATAAGATAGATTTTTCTGTCATCATAGGAGTTATTTCACAGAGATGGCTTTATTTTCTTTGCATATGGTTAGCATTTCCCAATGGACAGACAAGAGCACATTTTATGCCATATTTTTCCAACCCTAACTCCATAGAAGTCCTATGAATATTAAAAAAATATATTTTTCTCATTAAAAGTGTTATGAGCTTCTGGCCTAGCATTCCATGTTTATGTGCCAGATCTGAGTCACACTCTGAAGATTTTGTACTCAAATATGTTTGCTTAAATATCCGATCTTTTATTCACTGATAATCTAATGGGTAGAAATTTCCTATCGCAGGTTAGGTAAAAGTTAACCAAGTCTGAAAAATTATGGAAAACCTAACCTTGACTACATTATCCGTTAGACTAATGTCTTAGCCTCTGAGCTGCCTGAATAAGACTGAGAACATTCACTCTATTGCCAGGCCCTTTGTGTCAACTATTATCCCATTGCCCTCACTATTGCTTAAAATGATTATACTGCTAAAAGTGAAATGAATAAGAAAACAATAGAAATTGGTTTCAATAGAAATTACTTAAAACAGGATGATACTGTGTTCTCTTATTAAATAGTAAAAAAAATTTTTTAAGTTTTTGAAAAAGAGTTGTTTTAACCTTTTAAGAAAATGTTTTTTGCAAATAAGTATCATACTCACCTCCCCAAATATCTGAATGGTAATGAAAAAGTTTAGTCATGAAAGTGAATTACCAACACTGAGACAAAGAAAACTCATTGCCAAATTAGAGATTAATGAATACAGTGGGGGAATAGAATTCCTTTATATGTCAGGAAGAATTTATTAAGGCAGAGTAGAAAGGTGTTATAAATACCCAACTGTTTATTTTTCTATTTCTTTGAGTACAAGATGAGATGAATACTTTAATCTAAACAAATGAGATCATTTTTCATTTCACATGAGCATGAGAGTACCAAAAATGTAAGTTGTTATTTCAACAACAATACACAACAGTGTGCCACACAAATGTATGCCATTAACAATAAATCACAGTATCTTAAAACAACTGCACAAGCTAAAGTTGAGAGAATAGGTGTCATATGCAATCTAATCTGGACCAACAATTAGACAAAACTAAAATAGATCATTAGAAAAAGAACCAGCAGAATCTTCATTTGTCACAGTTTGAAGGATATTTTACTAGAGCATATCAAAGACCATCTTATTCAAACCATTCATTTCATAGATGTAGTAGACATTTAGTACAATGACATGTACAGAAATGAGAGGTTTTTAACAAACTATAGACTTAAAAACAATTTAAGTTTTCTTACTGAAGAGTGCTACACTAAATAATAGGTTGAGAGTTAAAATTTGAGGCACACTTTCCAATTTCCACACATTTCCAACAACATTTCATATTGTATCACCCCAATATCTTTAATAAACAACAGGTAATGTATCACATTTTTATGTCTCTATTTATAAACCAGTTTTTTCTATATAGCATCTAGACAATAATTGCTTATCATACTGAAACTAATGCACTATGTTATTTGATTTTTTATTCATAATATTCATATTCTTATAATATCTGACATTTGATACAACTGGATGCCTACAATCTGAACAGGTATTGAGAGAATTTCACAAAGAAGATTGTGTGTGTATATATATATATATATAAAAAATATATATAATCTCTGAAATTATATATGTTTTATATAATCTGTGAAATTATATATAATGGAAGTAATATATTTGTGAAATTATATATAATAGAAGTAATATAAAATAAATATAAATCTATAATATGTATATAAATATATAATATCAATTTATATATACATATGCATTTATAGTTATATATCCACATAAATTAATTCCAAGCTCTCTGGTGAAAATTTTATTACAATTAAGCTAGTATGCAGTTTTGATTAGAATATACACTTAAATACCTTTAAATGCCCGTGAAAGAAAGAGAAAGGTTTTTCTTTCTCCTAAAGTTATAATGAAGATCAATCACATTAACTAAATCACATTTTGGTATCTACCAACTTTGACATGGTTACATGCACCTTGAAGCCCTTTAGCAGCATGCATTATAAATGACATTGGCTACACAAGCTTCCTACTTTCGTGAAGCACACATGCTGTACATAAGATGAAACACAAAAAATGGAAATTTTGCTCTTAATCTTTCATCAGAGATGTGTTAATATTCACCAGCTTCCTAGTATCAGGAATGGATTTGTAATGAAATCATCTATATTTACATGAGTAACCATTTCTATTAACAATTATTTTAAGTCCTCATGTTTTTCTTTAGTCTGAGGTAAAGCACATAGTCTGTTGTTATGAGGTAGATTAAAATAATTCTTAATAAATTGCTATTATTTATTGCCATAAATTAGACTTATATGTGAAGCTGAAATAAAAACAGATGCTGATCTCTGCCTACTTATGTGGTATCTTCTTAAGATAGCTCTTAGCATTTGTTAAAAATGAAAATAAAAATCATCAGCCATCCACTCTAAGAACTTGATTACATTGCATAGTAGATGTTCAATAAATTCACATATGCACAGCAGCATATGGAACTATTTTACTCCAAAAAAGGGTTTGAGAGAGATAAGGATCACTGAAATGTTGAAAAATCGAGGCAGAGATATTATTCAGAAACTCCTGGGCACTGATTACTCTTTCTCATTCAGGATGAAGATGTGGCATCAGTGTTTCAAGAGCAAGAAGTGTCAATGTTTGTAAATATTCCTTAGTTGGGAAAATATATTTTTAATGAAAATTCTTGAAGAATGGTCACGTTAGCTCCAAATATAAAATGAGATGAGTCTCGCTCTGTCACCCAGGCTGGAATGCAGTGGCACAATCTCTGCTCACTGCAACCTCCGCCTCCTGGGTTCAAGCAATTCTCTGCCTCACTTCCCAAGTAATTGGGATAACAGGCACCTGCCACTATGCCTGGCTAAGTTTTGTATTTTTAGTAGAGATGGGGTTTCACCATGTTGGCCAGGCTGGTCTTGAACTCCTAACCTCGTGATCCACCTGCCTCAGCCTCCCAAAGTTCTAGAATTTCAGGTGTGAGCCACCTCACCCCACCAGTTGTCTACTTTTTTGACATACAGTTGTTCATTGTAGATCCTTACAATACCTTTTTGTTTCTGTAAGATCAAGAGAAATCACCTTCTTTTATTTCTGATATTATCAGTATAAACTTTTCTCTATTTTTGTTGGTTAATCTACTTAAAAATTTATTAATGTTGATGATCTTTTCAAAAACCAAATTTTGGTTGTATTTATGTTCTCTATTCTTAAATTTTCTATTGTAATTTTTTCTCAAATCAATATTATTTTCTTCCTTCTGTTTTATTTGTGTTTACTTTGTTGTTCCTTTTCTAATTTTTTAAGGTGAGAGGTTATTGATGAGAAATCTTCTAAAAATATACTTGTTTATTATAAAGTAAATAAATATATTTACATATGCTATAAATTTCCATATAAGCATTGCTCTAGCTGCCTCTTATATGCTTTGGTACACTATATTTTCACTTTCTTTCAAATCTAAGCACATTATTATGCCCACTGTGATTTTTAATTTTTTATCTCTTGATTATTTAGTAGTGTATGATTTTATTTTCATATATGTACAAATATATAAATAATATATTCTATATTTGTATAGAAAAATTAGAAATATATATATATATATATATATATATTTCTAGGGCACATCTGAAGCTGGGAAATTCTTCTTCCACCAAGAGAAACCAAAATACTGAGTAAAGCATGAACTTTGAATGGATCTTTTGTGAGAAAACACTGAAAGTCAAGGGAGAGATGATGCAGACACTGAGGTTGAAGACAGAGGAAGCTGGGAAGCCTTAACAGAGTCACCAAACATGGGCCTAGCTCCTATTTCTGAACAGATCTTAAGGAAGGAGTGAGTGAATATATGTATTTGTGAATGTGAATTCACAAATATATGAAAATAAAACAATATACTCCTATATAATAACATATTTTTAAATATTTGTGAATTTTTCAAATTACTTTTTGTCGTAGATTTCTCATATCATTTTATTGTGGTCAGGCAATATTCTTTGTTTTATTTTCTATTAATAATATATGGTCTAACCTGAATAATGGTCCATGTGAAAATGAGAAGAATAATAGTCCACATGGAACTCTTGTTGGGTGGACTGTTCTATGAATGTCTGGTAGTTCCAGTTGGTTTATAGGGCAGGTCATGTCTTCTGTTTTCTTGTTTGGTTTTCTCTCTAGTATTTCATCTGTCATTGAAAGTGGACTATTTAAGTGTGCAACTCTTATTGCTAAATTGTCTCTTTTTTCATTTCTGTCGTTTTTGCTTCATGTATTTTGGCACTATATTGATGTTTATATATCTTTATGATTGCTATGCCTTCCTAATTTAATTGACTATTTTATTGTTATAATTTGTTCCTCCTTATCTCTAGTAACATTTTTTCTTACTTTGAAATTGATTTTTTTCTGATATGGTATAGTTATTCCAACTTTCTTATGGTTGCTGTTTGTATAAATTATCCATTCTGTTAGTTGGATCTAATCGTGTATTTGAAACTAAAGTGTGTGTCATGTAAACAGCATATATTTGTTTGTCTTTTAAAAATTACTATGTCATATAATAATATTCATATAATGTTATGCTGCCTTTTGACTGCATC
Source organism: Hylobates moloch (assembly GCF_009828535.3). Lineage (NCBI taxonomy): Eukaryota > Metazoa > Chordata > Mammalia > Primates > Hylobatidae > Hylobates > Hylobates moloch. Next base: position 25,493,064 of record NW_026652290.1, read on the forward strand.
TTTAATTCATATCCATATTTATATTTAATGTTATTATTGAGAGTTGAATTTATGTCTGACATTTTGCTTTTTGTTTCCTATGAACATCCTGCCTTGTTTTGTTCATTTATTTGCCTTACTTTTCCACTAAGTGAATATTTTCTTATAAATGTTTTAATGTAATTTATGTTTTTTACTATATATTTATATTATTTCCTTAGTGATTGCTCTAAGAATTAACATGTCAGAATATATCATAGAACTTATCACAATCTGCTTCAGATGCTTACTAATTTAATGTAGTCTTACACAGCATTATTCTCTCCTTTTGTGGATCCATTGTTATGCATATTATATACATGTATCTAAATTAAAATTTATATATATTTAAATTAAAATGAATAAAGCAATCACTTTATAATGATGGTTTTGGTTTTGTTAGTGTACGCTTCCTGGAAGAGGAGGAAGTTTTTATGTTTTTTATTATTAAACAGGTAGAAGAATTGGCCAGTTAGAAGGAAAGCTTGGAGGCCAGGATGCTAAAAAAAAAAGTTTAAGGGATTACCATAGAAAAATGGGCACATTTCACAATGAATATGGCCTTATTCCTGCAAAGAATTGTTATATTTGCTTAAATTCTAGCCAGGTTTCCTATTGCTGTGTTTTCAGCATCCACTTTAAGGTCAATGAAGAAATTTCCTTACACTTGGCAAAGCTTGATTCTGTTAGAGGTGAGTATGAATATTTTCACAGAACAGACCCACCCACAGATAGCTGTTAATAATTATTCTTAAAGTACCAGTCAAGTTCTGTATCACTATAGTGGATTCTGTACCATTACTTTAAATTGGCCCAACTGGTAGTTCCTCAAATGTGAGTAATTATAAACTTCCAAAACTATATTGATAGGTTTCCAGGGGTTTATGAACCCCAATCTGAGAAACATTGCATTAAAATTTTAAAAGTTTCCCTTTAAATGATTTTGGCCAGCAAGATTCCTAAATCTGGAAGCAAATGGAGTCAATGCAATTAGGGTGAAACTTAAAGCGTGTTGATACAAATTATTTAGAATACTGTACCCTTACAATTTATTGAAATGTTAATTCCCAATTTAAAAACTCTTAGGGTGAAATTGCTTAACTGAAAGCTATATGTACTAACTGCCAACGTTCCTTATATGTTAATTTATGATTCAGTGGCTTTTGATGGTGTTCTTAAAATTCTTAAAAGTCACTTGCCACTTGTAGTAATCTTTATTCATTACATAGACATGGTGCTTTAAAACTTGATTAGTTAACATGACAAATTTGGCAGTAAAGACAGGCACTCACTTCAAAAGGTTACCGGAGTTTTAGTAGTGCTTTGACCTGGTTGCACTGGATTAGTTTTTGATGGGTTCCAATAGCATCTGACTTAACCACAGTAACTCTTCAGATTTGCTGGCACCTCACTTGATTCATTATTGATCAACTTACTTATCTCTTAGCCTTGAAAACTCAAGTCATCTTTGCTTCACTCACCACATCACTTGTCCTGGTTCAGTAACCTCTGATGTTTCCAAAGTGGTTTACAGTCACTTCTTTAACTACATAAATAATCTCATATATTTAGAAGGTTTAAATTTACCATGTGTGCTTGGTACGCTTGGTTTCTTAACCATATTTGATCTCTTAAAGTTATTCAGTAAATGGTTTCATTAACATTACCTTTCTCTAGTGAGAACTTATGAAGTTCAGATATGTTATAAACTAAGCACTTGTTATCATTTTATTTTTTCTTTCTTCAACAAAATATTACCCAGAAAATGAAATATATTAGTATAAAAGAATAATATATAATCAGTTTTAAAAGATGGTATGTATAAATGTGTTAGATATAAGCACAGTATGTTTCTGCATTTTGTGAATTTCATTTCTTTCAAACATCTCATCTGACCACAAATGCACACACACACACACACACAGACACACACACACACACACAGAATTACCCCCAAGAACACAATGAGATCTCTGGCAGCTCTTACAACTACAAGAATGGTGAAGCCTTTTTTTTTTCTTTTTTTTTTCCTTTTGCTCATACGTATTGCAATCTTTAGAAAAGATATTTTCTAGCACATAATAATCTATTTAATTTGGGCTCATGCTAGGCAGAGCTAAAAATCATAACTCCAGCCATGCTGTTTTTATACTGCATTCTCTCTATAGTGCTCTATGATCAATACAATGGACTTCGCATATTGAAGGAATGGAATGCCTCATAACACCAGCAGTCTTTCACTCCGCTTCAGTATACATGCTTCAGTTTCATCAAGGCTGCTGTCATTTTCCTTTCCCTGAATTATAGGGTTTTTATCTTTATGTTTTCTTACGACATCTGTCTAATATAAAATAGCTTTATAACCTCTATCCATTTGATATTTTATTGTGTCAATACTCAGAAGTAATTTTTCACTTTCTTGTGTCTTCAGAGTGCATTGTTTATATTTTTATTTATTTTTAGTTATGTATTTATTTATTTTTTATATTTATTTTATTTGTTTTTATATAAAAGTACTTTAAGGAAACACATACTACATTGGGTTTTAAACTACAGTTAAATATTTTTTAATAAATATGTATTCAACACTTGGCATAAAACACTCTATTAGACATTTTTAATATTAGCATTGAAAATTTCAGATAACTTATTTTTTAATGATGTATAAAGCATAAATACAAAGATTATAAAGTGGAGTAAAGTAAGTACAATGATGGAAATTATCATGTAGTGGGGTTTAAAAGAGAGGCAAATTATTTCCAGTTGTAGTATTTGAAAAGGACTCCATGGTCCAGATGATGTTTGATAGGTTTTGGAGAATAAAGAAAAACAAAGCTGGTGAGGGAGAAGCCAAAATAGTTGTAATCTCTAAAAAGTCAAACATACAAAAAAGCACACATTTCCAAATAGATAAACTATTTAACATTTATTGAATGGTTAAAATTATTTTACTTCAAATTTTCCTGGGGCATAAAATAATTTACAAGTCAACCTATCTGCCAATAATTTTTATCCAGTATATCTGCACAATGCTGAAACAGAGTTATAGAAAGCATTTATCTAGTGAAAGAGATTATAAGGGTTAAGTCTATTTTCAACCTTTATAGACATTTAGGTAACAGTGAAATGTGTGTTTGATTACAGATAAAATATAAAGTATAGTAGCTGAAATCTTTGGTAGATTCAGCTTATAGCATAACAAAATATCCAACTGTGTTGGCATATGAAATCTTACTATAGTACTTTCATACACCATTATTCTATTGAAGCAAAACATCATGTGGATCTAAGTGTAGGTTGCAAATTTCATTTACTACAGCTTAATTCCCGAATGTGAAATATGTCGTCAAATTTTGATAAAACAAATTAATGGAATGTTCTTAATTATATTCCATAAAAGCTTCTTAAAAGTTTATGTATGTGTGTTTATACATATGTGTGTACATACATATACATATATTTAATTATTCATAGGACCCATATATAAATAGACAAAATATCACCCCTAAATTTGAAAAAAATAAATATTTTAAAGAGCAAAGTAACATAGTAATATAGTGAGTAGAAAAGCATAAATTATATATGAAGTATTAAGACTACCTTTTCTACCTTGTCAACTCATCCATAACTTGTTTTTTCTTTCTCTCTATTCTTGTGATCTGCATTTATGGCATAGTTATTTAAAAAGGTTCCTTAATTGCCAAGTTTTCAAATGTTTTGTTTTTTAAATGTACAAATGTATTTCACTGGTTAGCTTCTACTCTTTCTCTAATTTTAGGGAATTTTTATATGACCATCCTATTAGGCAGAAGTTATTTGTGCATTTCCTTTATTTTGACAATTGTCACAGCTGCATATGAATATTAATGTGATCAAGAAATTAACTGATTTAACCTCTACCAAGTATCTATGAAAGCAGGGCTCTATCTGTACAGTCCTTGGTAAATAGTAAGTGCTTGATGAATGTTTGTCAAAAAAATCAATAAATGAATACAAATTGTAAAGATTTCGCAAAAGTCACAAATATATTTAAAAGGTGTAGTTTCTCATGGAAGAACAAAATGAACAATATAAAAAGCAGTTGGAATATTTACTTTAAAATATTTCTTACTTTCAATTAGTATATTTTCAACTGATATTTTTTCTACTAATGTTTCTATTATCTGCTTATATTATGTATTGGAGATCCTTAAATAACAGGCTAAGGAATTTCTAGGCAATTTAATAAAATATATTTAGGACAAGGAGGGATGTGTGTGAATATTGGTGACAGAAGTTATAATAAATGCCTATAGTTATTTTAATTATAATTAGTGAGGTTTAGGCAATGATTCAAGAAAGCAGGAAGTATATATTTTTGGTATTCATACTTTTGGGTTTAAAAATTGGGTTCCTTCCTTTTAGGTAGTCAGTTTTAAAAACACTATTTCCATAGGTGATTAGAGTAGAGCAAGTATGCCATGTTGCCACTGCTCTGGTGACAAAAATGTCCCTGTATTCTTTGAAGAAACTCAAGGATGACAAACAAACCCCAAACTCATCATTGTTGTGTTTCTGCAGCCCTCTTTCCCACCCTGTGACATGCAAGAATCCAGGATTGCAAAAGGCTCCTATGCAAAATATCATGTTCAATTCTAATCCCCATTTTTAGAGATGGGGCCTGGTAGGAGGTGAGTGGATCGTGGGAGTGAATCCGTCATGAATGGTTTAGCACCATCACCTGGGTGCTGTTCTCATGATAGTGAATGAGATCTGGTTGTTTTAAAGTACATAGCACCTCCCCTTTCACTCTCTCTTTTGCTGCTCCAGCCATGTGACATACCTGCTCCCCCTTCACCTTATGCCATGATTGTAAGTTTCCTGAGGCCCCCTAGAAGCCAGGCAGATGCCAGCATCATGCTTTACGTACAGCCTGTGAAACCATAAGCCAATTAAACCTGTTTTTTAATATATATAAATTACTCAGCCTCAGGTATTTCTTTATAGTAATGTGAGAATGAACTAATACAGGGTCTCACTCTGTTACCCAAGCTGGAGTACAGTGGCACTATCATAGCTCACTGCAGCCTCCAGCTCCTGGGCTCAAAAGATCCTCCTGTCTCAGCATCCAAAGCATCTGGAACTATGTGTTGGAGATCCTTAAATAACAGGCTAAGGAATTTCTAGGCAATTAAACTAGGCACATGATATCATGCCCAGCTAACATTTTTGTTTTTTGTAGAGACAGAGTCTTGCTTTGTTGCCAAGGCTGGAGTGCAGTGGTGCAATCATAGCTCACTGCAGCCTTGAACCCCTGGGCTCAAGCAAACCTCCTCCCTAATTCTCCTCCCACCTCAGCTTCCCTAATAGTTATGACTACATGTGTGTGCCACTGTACATAGAAAGCTGGATTAAAAGGCCAAGCAAAAAAAAATTCTGTAAAGTTATGGTTGCCTCTTGGTTCAAGCCACTTATCAGAAATAAATTCTCTGGTCACTGAATGCAGATTTCAAGCCCAGAATATATCTCATATTTCCAGTACACTCCCCAGTGTAAAAGAAAGAATCAATAATTACAAGGCTAAAAGTGATGAGTGATCATAAGTCCATGTCATGGATCTTTTCCTTTTTCTATTTCTATTTCTTTTTTTTTTTAGACACTGTCTCAACATTTCTCAATTTGAGAAAATAGCCCTGCCACTGTCGTTTCTAATCAAATTAATTAGACTTTCTTAGAGTATTTTTCAGTGCATCAGCTGGCATTCCTTGTAGTTCTCTGTGCAACTTGAATGCAGGTTACTTTCTTTCTAGCTGAGATTTTTTTAAGGAGTTTAATATTCTGGCATGGACATGGAAAAATAAAATACACAACAAACCTTCCATTTTTAATTACAGAAAATATTCAAAAGTGTTTATTATTGCAAATGTGCTCAGAGGATGTTCAGAATTTTTCAAAATGGAGAAATGAAGAAAACGAGAAGAAAATTTTGTTTAATATATAACTTGGGAATGGAGAATGATTATTAAAAATGTATTAACTGTTGAGACAAAGTTTGCAAAAAGTTCCTGGGGATTAGAGAGCCTTATTATTCCTATATTAAATGCTGAGGTTGAAAGAACCTGATTCATAACTAGATGAGAATAACCAGATGAATTTCAGATTCCATAAGCACAGTTGAAAAATCTTCCCTAAATTCCCTTTTGTACTATAGAATTGCAAGCTATAGATTTTGTGTGAGAGGGTCAATAGTCATCTATGATAATGTAGATGTATAACACAGAGTAGCAAACAGAAAGATTTAAGACTCTCTGGACAATAAGGAAGGATTTGCCTAAAGGTTTTAACTGAATGCATGAAAAGCAATATGTCCAACACTTGAATATATTTATCAAGTAGACATAGGAAAATTAACCATTTCTGCACTATCATTGTATAGATTATAGGGATTAATAAAGCTTTGTAAAATAAAAAGTTTTCCACATATATTTATCAGAATTTTTTAGTATATTCAGTAAATACAAGACTTTAATGTAAATGATGCTTATAATTGAATATTCTTTCCAGAGTAAATGTTACCTTCAATCACCCTATTTTTTTGTTTTTTTTTTTTTTTTTTTTTTTTGGTACACCACCAATTATCTTCTTATTTTCTGGTCTGGATTCTTCTCCAATCCCTTGAACTATTGAAATTGCTTCCCAGACTCAACAGCATCCTCCTCATTGCCTAAATTTTCTCCATAATCATTCTTTTTCATCATTTGGCATGTTGATTAGTCAACCTCATACTTGTTGAACTTCCCACCTTTCCTCATTACATTTTTAAAATATTACAATATTCTTAGAATTTTATCTTCTTCTAAGTGCTTCTTTCTTTTCTGCTTTGCTTAAATAAGTTCCTATTTTTTCCAAAAGAGTACATCCTGTAAGAATAGTGTCCAGAGTTTAGCAGTCAGACTTTCTTTTTATCATTCTCCCTTAAAGGAAATAATATTAAGATTAGCCTAAAATTGCCTTGGTATAACTTAGGTCTAAAGGTTACTCCATACATAGTAAACTGTAACCTAACTGTATGTGTAAAGAGACTGTAACCTACTCTTGTAACTAATGGCCAAGAAGGATGTTGCAAGATGGCAGATAGAACCCTCCAGCAATCATCTCCCTGCAGGAATGCCAAACTGAAGGATAGTGAACGCTATCCACACAAGAAAACACCTTCTTACGAATCAAAAATCAGGAGAGTGATTACAATATCACTCTCCAATACAAAGACAGAGAGATCCAATTTTGGGGAGGGAAATTAAGGGAAGACAATAAGAGACTGCCAGGTATTTGAGGGAATTTTTCTGGATATTACCCAATTTAACCAAGGTGATATACCTGCAGTTCTAAAAGACTCAGTGTTACTAGGTTTGAGGTGCCCTCTAGTACAGATACAGCTACAGTGACCAAAGACTTAGATCACAATACTCAATTCCCTTTGAATACCTGGAAAGCATTCTCAAAAGAAAGGATACAAACAAGCCCAGATTGCAAAGAATAAAATAAATACATAACTCTTTAATGCCCAGACACTGGCAAACATCCACAAGAATCAAGAACATCCAAGAAAATATGACTTTCCCCAAGTGAACTAAAAAAGGCACCAGCAACCAATCCCAGAGTGACGGAGATATGTCACCTTACAGACCAGGAATTCAAAATAGTGGTTTTGAGAAAGCTGAATGAGCAGAAAAAAAAATAAAAAAGAATTTTAAAATGAAACATTTCTATAAGGTCTAGAAAATAGCCTCAAAAAGGCTAATCTAAAAATTACCTTCACCACAGTTATTGAACATAGTACTGGAAGTCCTAGATAGAGAAATAAAAGAAAGATATAAAGGGCATTCAAATGGATCCGAAGAAGCTGAACTATCTTTGTTAACACATGATGTAATCTTATATTTACAAAAACCTGAAGACTCTACCAAAAAACTATTAGAGGTAATAAGCTTAGTAAAGTTGCAGGATACAAAATCAACATACAAAAATCAGTAGCATTTCTACATGTTCCCAGTTAACAATCTGGAAAAGAAATTAAGAAAGCAATTCCATTCACAATTGCTACAAATGAAATATCTGGGAATAAACCTAACAAAAGAAGTGAAAGATCTCTAAATCTATGTTTAAATAAAAACTAAATAAAATAGTAAATAACTATAAAACTTTAAAAATAAAATAACTAAATAACAATAAAAACTGAAGAACATTAACATTTATGAGAAAAAGTGAAGATGACACAAAAAGTGAAAAGATTTTCCATGTTCATCAATTGGAAGAATAGATATTGTTAAAATGTCCATACTACCCAAAGCAATATATAGATTCAATGCAATCCCTTTCAAAATACGAGGACATTCTTCACAGAAATAGAAAATATAGCCCTAAAATTTACATGAAAGCACAAAAGACCCAGACTAGCCAAAGCCATCTTGAACAAAAAGAACAAAACTGGAGGTATCACGTTACCTGACCTCAAACTATATTACATAGCTATAGTAGCCCAAATATCACAGTACTGGCATAAAAACAGAAACACAGACCAATGGAACAGAAGAGAAAACCCAGGGATAAATCCATACATCTACAGTGAGTTCATTTTCAATAAAGTTGCCAAGAACATACATTGGATTAAAGACAGTTTCTTCAATAAATGTTCTGGAAAAACTGGATATCCAGATGCAGAAAAAAATGACAATAAACCCTTATCTCAATATATGCAAAAATCAAATAAAAATGCATTAAAGACTAAAATTTATGATTTAAAACCATGAAACTACTTAAAGAAATTTTTTAAGAAACTCTCCAGGACATTTTTGTGGGCAAAGATTTCTTGAGTCATACCTCAACAGCACAAGCAGCCTAAGCAAAAATGAACAAATAGGATAACATAGGATCACATAAAGTTAAACAACTTTTGCAAAGCAAAGGAAAGAATCAACAAAGTGAAGAGACAATTCACAAATGGGAGAAAATATTTCCAAACTACTCATCTGACTAGGAGTTAACAAACAGAATATATAAGGAACTTACATAACTCAATAAAAAATAATCCAATTAAAAATGGGCAAAAATCTGAATAGACATTTCTCAAAGGAAGACATACAATGGTTAACAGGTATATGAAAAGATGCTCAACATAGTTAATCATTAGAAAAATAAAAATCAAAATTATGATGAGATATCATCTCACTTCAGTTAGAATCATTTTTATCCAAAAGAAAGCCAATAATGAAGTGAATGTTAGTGAAAATGTGGAGAAGGTGGACACCTCATACACTGTAGGTGGGAATGTAAATTGGTACAGCTACTATGGAGAACAACTAAATGTAGAACAACCATGTTTCAGCAATCCTACTACTGGGTATACTACCCCAGCAAATGGTTTGAAAAATAGGAAAATATTGTGAGCCCTTGAACAATGTGAAGGTTAGGGGTGCCTATCCCGGCATGGTCATATTACTTTTGCATATAACTTCTGCATATAACATTTGACTCCTCCAAAACTTAACTACTCATAACTTGCTGTTGACTGGAAGCCTTACCAATCATATAAATAGACAATTAACACATATAACACATATTTTGTATGTTATACATATATAACATTTACATATATATGAAATTACATGTATATAAAAATGTTATATGTATAACATTTTCTTTTCTCTAGCTTACTTTATTGTAAGAATACAGTATGATATATAGAATTATGTATATGATATATATGATCTGATATATAGGATTCTATATATCATACTGCATTCTATATTATACTGTATATTTTATATATATATCATACTGCATTCTATATTATACTGTATATTTTATGTATATATCATACTGCATTCTTACAATAAAGTAAGCTACAGAAAAGAAAATGTTTCTAAGAAAATTATAAGAAGAGAAATATATTACTAGTCATTAAGTGGAAGTGGATTATCATAAGGGTCTTCATCATCGTTGTCTTTACATTGAGCGAGGAGGAGAAACAGGAGGCATTGATCTTGCTGTCTCAGTGTGTCAGATGCAGAAGAGGTAGAAAAGTTGGTAGGGGAAGCAGGAGAGGCAGGCATATTTGGTGTAATTTTAAGCAAATACATTTTAATTTCTGTTTGACTTCTTTTATCATTTCTCTAAAATTGTTTCTATATGATAGCAATTCTTGACTTTCTATGCCCATAACATAGAAAGTTCCATGTATGTCATAAAATAAGTCAAAAGCAATGTTGAATAATTAGAGCCCTTCTTCTAGATTGCCTAATGTCAATTTGTTTTCTTGCCCTGCTTCTTCTAAGTCTTCTTCCTTATCATATGGCCCTGGTTTGGAAAAACTCATCTCCCTCAGGTCACCTCTGCTAACTCCTCTGGTCTGGTCTCTATTAACTCATAAATATCTCCAAGATCTATATCTTGAAACTCTTTGCCTCTCACCTTTGTTGCCATATCCACAATCTCTTTCATGATTTTCTTGATTGGCTCTACTGTAAATCTTGTGAAGTAATGCACATCTGGGCATAGTTTCTTCCAACATGAATTTATTATTTCTGACTTGACGGCTTTCACAGAATTTTTTCCATAACAATGATGGCATCTTCAGTGGTGTAGTCCTTCCAGACTTTCATGATGATTGCTCTATCAGGATTCCTTTTCCCAGTGTTCACAATCCATTTCGTATAATACTATGTGTAATTAGCCTTAAAGGTCCTTATTGCCCCCGATCTAGAGGCTGAATTAGAGACATTGTTTTGGGGGACAAGTAGATCACTTCAACGACTTCAATGTTGAGCTCATTGGCTTCTGGGTTGCCAGGGGCATTGTTCAATATCAAAAGGACTTTGAAGGCAATCCCTTACTGACAGGGTACTTCCTGACTTCATGGACAAAGCATCAATGACACCGACCCAGAAAAAACGTGAAAATGTGTTCTTCTTGTCCGGGCCTTCTCGTTGTACAACCAAAACACTGGCAGCTGGAGTTTATCTTTTCCCTTCAAGGTTTGGGGATTAGCAGCTTTATGAACTAGAACAGTCCTGATCATAAATGCAATAGCATTTGCATAAAACCGTATAGTTAGCCTATCCCTCCCTGTCTTAAATCCTGCACTTGCTTATTTTTCTTACTTATGCATGTATGTCCTTCGTGGCATTTTCCTTTCAAGATTATGACATCGTTGTCTGCATTAGAAATCTGTCCCAGAAGATATCCTTTCTCCTAAATAAATTCCTTAATGGTGTCTGAGAACTCATCTGCTACCTCTTGATCAGCAGAGGCTGCTATTCCTGTTGTCTTGACATTTTTTAAAGCCAAAGCTCTTTCTAAATGTATCAAACCAGCCATTGCTGGCATTAAATTCTCCAGCTTTAGATCCTTCACTTTCTTTTTGCTTTAACTTTTTATATTATGACTTTGCTTTTTCTCTAATCACATTAGAGTCTATAGGTATGCCTTTCTTACAGCAATCTTGCACCCATACAACAGCTACAATTTATATTTTCAGTACAATATAAAAAGGTATTTGCAAAATGTGCAAGGTTTTCACACCTACTGGTGAAGTGGCAGCAACTGCTTTATGAATTTCTTTTTCATTTTTTCTCATGGTCCTTATGCTGGATTCATTTATCTAAAAATGGCAGGCAACTGCAGCTGCAAATCTCAATCTATGGCACATATCAAAAAATTTGACCTTTTCTTGTAATGTCATGACTTTTTCTGCTTCTTGGGACCACTTTCAACATCACTTGTGGCCCTTTGTATGGGTCCTATAATATTATTCAAGATTTATGGTATTGCAATAAACACAATATAAAGTCCCAGAGGAGTGCAAAGTGCGAGAGATCGCTTTTTACTGCAATATGCAATTTACTGGAAAGAGGAACTGCTCATGCTAAGATGATTCATGTCAGGGCATTTTAAGTAGATATTTGCAACTCATCACATTTTAAGTAGATATTTGAGCTCATCACAATAGCAACAGGAAGTAGCTATGAAATTATTAAAACAGTACAGTATTACTACAGTTAATTTTATGCAGTTGTGATTTAATGCAGCATCTTAATGTTTGTTTAAATTTCTCTCAACTGCAAATGGCACCATGTACGATATGTGCGTATGTTACAATAAATTATAACTTTTTAATAATAGATTCATGCGTATTTGATTATAGCATATGATAAACTATTATATAAAATACATTTTATGTATTGACTACATACCTAACTTTTTCTTAATTGTTTTTTGGTGTCTAGGTTATGCTGTTCACCTGCAAGGATTTTTTGAAATTGTTGCAAATCTTCAAAAATGTTTCCAAACTAGTTATTTAAAAAAAATCTGAGCATAAGTGGACTCGTGCAATTCAAACCCATGTTGTCCAAGGGTCAACTCTATAAGTGTAAACCTTATAAAGATCATTTTTATCTTTAAAAATCCACAATTTTATTACTAATTATACAACAGAGTCCTAACTACTTAGCTTCACAAGGCCATGTTAACTTTTCCTGACTCAGCTGTACACCCTCAGCTGTCCCTCACTTTTCTAGTACTCTTCTAAAGATAAACTGGAAATGTTTTCATTTCATAATGTTCTGATTCTGATTCTACATACATACTTCCTTTGGCTATTATTAACCAATTCCTCCCTCAAAAATATCACTTGCCCAAGATGCCCATCATAGCTCACCTATTCTGTGAGGCTTCCCCTGATAATGCTATTAGAGATAATCTTTCATGTCTTTGTAACATATTATATTTATGGCACTGTGGTTCTAAACACAGCATAATCTTGCTTTACCAGATAACATTTGATTTGCATCAGGATCCACCACATGCTAAACATTCAATTTTGAAACAGTAACTTAAACACCATGTTACCTTTTTTTATTTGTAAAGTGAAGATAAAATATTTTCAAATACAAACAATTATTATGAACATTAAATGAGTTATTGAATATGAAATTTTTCTCACAGCACCTGGAACATAGCAATCAATAAGTAATAGCTGTAATTATTTATAAAAATGTATCCATTTACTGCCTGTAACTAAAGAGGAAATGATGTATTATTACTGCTTTAATTGAATTTATGATTATATTTTATTCCTCTAGATTGTAAATTCTGTAAACTCCTGCAGTGCAGGAACAATTACTTTCAGCCTCTTTGCACTCATGGAGTAGCAAAATGCCTGTCACAGTAAATAAATAATATCTACTGAATGAATAAACAACATAAATATATAAGTAGCTCGTTTAGGTTGCTGCTAGCATTGCGTACCATATATGAAGTGAATGTGCACAGCAGAACTAATTGGGCAGAAAATATTTCCATTATAGTCTGTCAAAACTAAGGCATCAGCACTTGTAACAAATATAATGTAAATAAGTAAATATCTGCTTTAATTAATGCTATTGAAAAATTTCTCTCCTTCCACCTGAATTCTCTCCTATCAGAATATGGCAAGTAATAAAGAGATTCAGCCTGTGTTGTAAGTGGCCGAAGGCAGATCTTTTTTTCAAACTTAGATTTGGTAGATAGCAGGGAAAGGAACACCAAGACATTTGAAGGAGAGTGATACTTACTTTTTATCACAAAGAAGTAAGAAGAGAAATAGAAAACCTATTTTTTCACCAAAATAGGCCTTCCATATATATATGGGTTTAATCAACATATACAAAGTTACATATATTAAGTATATTATATATGAAGACGTTGGAGAAGGGATCCCTGGCTTCAAGAATCTTCAAAAGTGTCTATATCACTATTGTCCAATACAAATACTGTCCAATATGGTAGCCCTAGCTACACGAGGTTACTGAGCACTTACAATGTTACTAAAGCAATTCAGAAAATTAAATTCTAATTTCAATAAGTTTTTATTAAGTTTAAATTTAAGTAACCACATATGGCTACTAATATGGGACAACACAGGTATATCTTAACTCTAAATCTTCAAAAGTACACAAAAAGAAATAAAAATATCTCTCACAAGTTGACCTTGATTTGGTATACCTTTCCTTTCTCAATACAATTTTAGGAAATTTCAACATTCATAATTCATCCTCAGCTTCCACACCACTAATTAAAGTGATTTTAAGTTACATTTCAGTAGCCAATCTGTCAGTGAGTTCTATGCATGACTCCCCATATCTGAAATTACATTATAATTAACTCAAGGAAAATATTATAAATATGAGGAATTTTTTTCTCAGGAAACTCACATTGCTTTTGAGATGAAAGTACACACATGTGAGAATTTTTTTTTTAAATATCAATGTCAATTTTATACAAACTTAAACCTAATCTGATTTATTAGAGACAATATATTTCTGATAAGAAGAAACTCCTCATGGATTTTTTGATAAGAATGTTTTGATAATGTTTCTTCAATTCAGTGCTAGACACTGAATTTAAAGAAAATGCCGAGCATCTTTGGAAATGCCAATTCAAATATATAAGTGTATACATTTTAAATATCCATTCTGAGTTATTTAATGTTGCTGAGAGATCACACAATTAAAACTACTATATCTAACTTCAAATGTCTAATTATTAAATAGCAGAAAATTATACACCTTAAGAAAAAACAGGGCCCTTTACATTAGCTATAGAGAGCATCTTATAGTTGTTTTCCTTTGTTCCTGTCTCTGAATAAAAACTATATGAAAAATTCTTATATTTTAAAGAACTAGAAATACTGAAATTCCAATTTTATATCGACTTAAACCCAAAGTAAGTAGAGGAGATTTTCTCTGTAGATATTAAAAGCAAAGTCTATGACCCCAAGTGAAATCAGATTGCCACTTTAATTTGATTGAGAAGTTCCAGTTCTGAAGCCAGCTGGACACAGCAGAGTAGGAAGTAAGAATAATGAGGCTGATATACTCAATGATCTGAGTTTCCTTAAGGAAAAATAAACTACTTAGAACATGGAAAGAGACACATGCCTTGAAATTCCCTAGTGGCTAGCAAGACTACCTCATTATTGTAATTGCTATATATTATTGTATTATTTATTTTGAAGCACTTTATAGATTTTAAAATTCCTTTCTATATTAAATATTGATGAATGATGTCTATGCATAAAAGGAAACATAAAGTAGATTTTCTTTTATTTTGGTGGGAGGTTGTTAGTCTGTTTTGGTTGCTATAGCAAAATATCTTAGACTGGGTAATTTTAAATAATAGAGATTTATTGCTACAGTTCTGGTGGTTGGGAAGTCCAAAATCAAGGGGCTATCAGATTCCTGTCTGGTGAGGCCACTTCCACATACTTCACCTTCTTGCAGTGTCCTAACATGGTGGAAGGGGCAAGGGAACTCCCTATATCCTCTTCTATAAAGGTGCTAATCCTAGTCATGAGAGTGAAGCCTTCATGAATTAATCACTTTCCAAAGGCCCCACCTTTTAATACTATCACATTGAATATTAGGTTCCAGTATATAAATTGTAGAAGGAGAGCACACCAATAGTTAGATCAGAGCCAAAGTAGATTTAAAAATATTTAGAGCATAGCCCTATTGTGTGGAAAAATGTTAACTTTTTTATTAGCCCAATTCAATAACAATTTAAATGTAAAATCATCCTATTTATGTAAGAGCAAACTTTAGGTTATGCATATATTACACTAAAATTACACACTGTGGGTTCAGAGTGATATAGTCTTGTCTTCATTGAAAGCCAGATAAAGTTGGACATGTTAGCATTTTTATTTCCTTTGTTCTATAATTATACATTGTCATGGCATCATATAGAGAATAACCAAATAATAGAAACTATATTATTTGATGAAGATGCTATTGATAATATCCCATCAGTAATTCATATGTTTTCAGTTTTTCCACCTCATCCGATGTTTGAAGTGTCAATACCCCTGTTTTATCCGTTTATTCTCAGCTTTTAGAAGTCAGGGGATGAATGATTGACTATCTAGGTACAAAGAAAGTCTATACCTGTGAACCTCATAAAAACCTTAGGAATTTTAGAATTTGATTTGGTTTGGATTATAGTCTGGGCCCTCACTTTATATACAGAAATAACTGACCTCCTCTATTTGGTGACCAGAAAATGTCTGGGAATTTTCTACTAAGCTGCTGAAGCTGTTATACATTTCAGAGAAAGTTTCAGCAAAGCATACTCCTCATGGCAATTGACAATCTTCTTGTGGCCCAACATGGTGGACAAATCACATTAATAGCCACAGACTGAGCTTCCCAGAGGAGTCATTCAACAGGGCCATCTGAAGCCATCCTACTTCTAATCTATTTTGAAAATCAAAGATCCTACCATTTCAGAATTTCTTAAGGTCATTAATCTACTTTATGTTTCCTGTGATATATGGCCTAATCTAGTTTGGAGGTGAAAGATGCAGTTAAGAAGGCAAAGTGAGGAAGAGAATTTTGAGATGCAGCACCTTCAGTTTAAAGGGCTATTCGTGACCATAATGGATGCATCAACTAAAACTCTTTCATTCACCTTTGCAGGGCCTCTATGTCGCTAATGGAGGGTGTTTGGACGTACTGTGGTTTCGGGGTGATAGTCTTTACTGCCTTGAAAGCCAGATAAAATTAGACATTAACAAAACAGTAACGCAAATTTAAACATGCTAAAGAAAACACAATAATATAGCTCTCTGGTTTTCTGATAATAGCAATTTTGCATTTTTTTCTCTTTTCTAGTAAGTATTTTCAGAAAAAAAAACTTCTTCAGTGAGAGACACTGCTTTCATGTGTATGTGTGTGTGTGTGTATGTTTAAATTAAACTAAACATTTTTAATTGTTAAAAAGATCCTTTATATTGTTTTCTTCTTGTCAAAGTCAAAACAATTTAATCTGTATATTTAAATAAAAATTCAGAGCAATGGAAAAACATTCAAGGCTATAAGGAAAACTGTATCTCTGGCTTCCCACATCCTCCTGTGATGTCTGAAATTATTCAACATTGCAACCAAGACTTCCTTGAACCATTATCTTCATATCCCTTGCTAGTGAACTCACTACTTTTCAAGTCAGCCTAGCATATCCCATCTTTAAACATTTCAGAGTTTTGGAATGATTTTTTTCTATTAAACTGAAACATTTTCAATTTTAACTTGTATATGTTAGTCTTGGTATTGTTTTGGAGGAAAACACAAAACAGATCTGAATACTTTTCCCCTTTCCTGAATACGATATTCCCCTTTCCAAATCTTTCAAATATTTGATGTTTATAAGCATGAACCTTGTGAATCTCTTCCATAAGCCACATAAAATTTAAAACATTCTACAAAAGTTATGGCTTTTAATTTTCTCACTATGATCTCCTTCATATGTTCCAGGACATTCATACTGTATTCTACTCCAGAAAAAATAAACTTTAAATAGCATTGTTGGGGGTGGAGCACAGGAAAGTTCTTTATGCTCTTTCCGTTTTTACAGAACATTAATGTACTCTCCCTTCCTCCCATTGGGATGGGAGAAGGGGATCGATGGACTCTTTCAGTTTTCTCATCATTCCTTTATTTGCTCTTTCTCAAAGAAGGATTAGTACTGTCAAAGAGGAATTGCACCAAACTAGTGCAATAGGGGTCAATATTATTGCAACAGAGGAAAGAAATTTAACTCAACTTCAAAGAACCAAAAGGCAGAAAACTTTCTAGGCACTGTAGTGACCCTAGTAGAAGAGTACTTTAGGACAGTAAGGAGGGAAGTTGGTGGATGTGTTTATGCCTTCCGTATTTGCTAACTAGAATTTGTCAAAATCAGGTTCTATCTACCTGCCAACAGAAAATGTGAGATAAGGGCTCTAGCCTTCTGAACAACTACATTTCTTTTTTATATATATAATATATAAAATACTT